>NC_079435.1:10851788-10941788 GCF_903798145.1 Danio aesculapii | reverse complement strand
TGTTTTTAAAGTGGTTGGTTGACTTTACATTAAAAAATGAGTAAACCTGTTGCTTTTTAAAGTGATTAGTTGACTTTACGTAAAAAAATCGAGTTAACCTGTTGTTTTTAAAGCGATTAGTTGACTTTACTTCAAAAAATTGAGTAAACCTGTTGCTTTTTAAAGTGATTAGTTGACTTAACCTGAAAAAAATGGGTAAACCTGTCTGCCTTCAAAACAATTAATTGACTTTACTTTGAACATTTTGAGTAAACCTGTTCCTTTTAAATTGATTAGTTGATTTAATTTAAAAAAAATTGTAAACTTGTTGCTTTTTTAAGCGATTAGTTGACTACTTTGAACATTTTGAGTAAACCTATTCCTTTTAAATGGATTAGTTGACTTTAATTAAAAAAATTGAGTAAACCTGTTGTTTTTACATTGATAAGTTGACTTTACCTGAAAAAAAAAATGAGTAAACCTGTTTGCCTTTAAAACGATAAGTTGACTTTGCTTTGAAAATTTGTACTAAACCTGTTATTTTTAAAGTGACTAGTTGACTTTACTTTGAAAATGACGTTTCCTGACAACAGCCTGTGACAGAACTTCTGGCGGTGAATTGTGAATTAAGCAGCAGTATTTTGGATACCCTTGAGGGGTCATGCGGAACATCCAGGTAGACTCACAAGCTGTCTCTTGAATAAAAAACAGCAAGTAATGCAGAAAAAAAGAGTTTAACTTGAAGCTGAAACCGCCTACTTGAACAGAAAAAGATTTAAACAAAGTTTGCTTTGGTTTCTTAAGGATTAGGGTCAAGCACACTAATCTTAGCCTCCGCTCACAGATCAAACAAGAAATTGGGGTCAATAAAGAACATCGTTTTGTGTCATAATGTTGTCCAAATTTGTGATTTTTGAGCTGAGCTGGTCATCTTGGAAGACTTCGAGACCTTTTGCTCACCTCGAGCTAACAACTGTGCTTTTTCATCTGAGTTGCAGAGAGACTGAGTTGGAAAGCCTCCTTGAGCGCTGCTCAGTCTTGACAGGTTGAGCTTGAGGTGTTGATTATTCATTCAAGTTGAGATATCAGAGGGATATGAGATCACAGAGGTGAAAACCGATAGAGGCATAAAAACCAGCCATGATTTTATGTCGACATGGAAGAGAAAAAGAAATGCAGTGCACTGGGATGAGAGAATGAGCTTATTTGGTGTAAATAGAGAATGTTGTCAGACCAAATACAGGTCCTTGGTGGATACCAAAGTCATCAGAATAAAGGAACTGAACATATGCATGTGTTTTCTTTAAATATACTTCATGACTCTACACTGTTTTCATGCTCAGCACCAAAGCTTCATCCCACACATCACTTTTTCTCACACATTTTTTTGTTGTTGTAAATATCACTAATTTCTACCAAAAAATCTGTTGTTTAACTGCATTTTTTTTGCACCCTCAGAGCCGTGAGCCACTCAAGCTGAGCGAGCTGAAAGCAGAAGTGTCTCCACGTATTTCTGTGGAAGACCTCATTGACCTGTGTGAGCTGAGTGGACCAGCTTTCTTTAAAACTCCCGTCAAGAGGGCCAGGACTGGGAAACCCAAAATTCTTGCGGTGGACATCAGGAGCCTTGAAGAGTATCCTTTTTTAGTCTTACTGATAGGTGAAGTTGTGAACCTGCACAAAAGTGTTTTGATTGGTTTTCAGTGTACAGATTTGGCGACGCAGTGGCTCAGTAGGTAGTGCTGTCGAATCACAGCAAGAAGGTCGCTGGTTCGAGTCTCGGCTGGGTCAGTTGGTGTTTCTATGTGGAGTTTTGCATGTTCTGTGGGTTTCCTCCGGGTGCTCTGGTTTCTCCCACAAGTCCAAAGACATGCGGTACAGGTGATTTGGGTGGGCTAAATTGTCCATAGTGTATGTGTGTGAATGCAAGAGTATATGGATGTTTCCCAGAGATGGGCTTCAGCTGGAAGAGTATCCGCTGCGTAAAACATGTGCTGGATAAGTTGCAAAAGTGGCGACCCCGGATTAATAAAGGGACTAAACCTAAAAGAAAATGAATAAATGAATGTACAAATTTGTCACAGTGTGGTTCAAGAGGTTCAGATTTTTAACTCTCTTATGCATTAATGTATCACCAATTATTGTTAGATTTTCGGGACTTTACTAACCTGTACCTACAGCATATACTGAAATGACACGGATGGGTTCCCAACTCCTGCAATAGCATAAAACTCTACTAATATTTTATTAACATTTACACAAGACCAAAATAAAGCAAGTTTGGTTACTTTTTGGTTTAACTAGTATGGTTTGGCAAGTTTGGTTTAACTAGCAGATGATTTTGTCACCAGAGCATCCTTAGTACATTGAACCAAAGTCCCTTTAAGGCAAGTAATTTCACTCGGTGGCCATCTTTAACACGCCTCTCGGGCAGTATCCTATATTCTGTTTGAATGGGTAAACATCAAATTCTCCAAAATTTCTTGAAATTATATTACATATTAGGAATCACCAATAGAATTAAACAACACCTGTCTCTTTATTTTCATTTCGAAATGTTCGAATCACACAAATTCTACAGAAACTCATGTCTGGTCCGAGCCCCTCCCGCAGAGAATCCTCAGTCTATAGCGAATGATGATTGGCTCCTGGACTAGAAGGCAGGGCTTCATTCGCCATACTGACCGTTACACTTTTCTATAGTGTGTAACGAATGACACGTCTTGGGTATTCTATAGTCTTTGATTCAACATATAGCTCAGATTCACAATTTTAAAAATTTTTTAAAAGTGTTGTTCTCAACAAAATTAATATTGTGACTCTTATATTTGATTGTATAGTATAGTTATTGCTCTCCGGTAAACTCATAATCATGCCACCTTCAGCAATAAATGTCATTAGATTTTATACATTTTTATTTATTTTTATAAATGTTTAATTTTAATTTTTATAAATATTGTAGCAGTGAAAAATACACTATTACATGAAATAGGTCGCTAGTGACCCTAAAAACATTTTGATAAGAAATAAGAAAACAGACTTTTCTTTTCTAATTGTTTATAATAAGCACATTTTGTTCGTTATTACTAATATATTAAACTGTTTGATCTGAAAATTAAAAAATGGATGAAGGGTTGTTTAGTGAATGAGGTCCCATGTTGCTGAAGACCCTTGATATGTGTTTAAGGGGTAAATATTTAAAAAAAAAAATCAGCAATATTATGAAATATTAAAATGTAGCTGTTTCTATTTGACTATATACACGATAGAGCTTAATGTTCAGTGTCATCAGTCTTCCATGTCACTCGATCACTTGGAAATCATTTAAGTATGCTGATTTGATGCTCAGAAACATGTATTATTATCAGTATGTTTTCAACATACTGTGATTTAAAGAATATCATTTCATTTAAACAGAAACAACTTGAAACATGACAAGTTACTGTCACTTCTGAGCATTTTAATGCATTCACGCTGAACGTGTTTATTTCTTTCAAAGCAAATCTGCCCCAAACATTGAAGCAGTAGTAAATATATGTCCATGTTTAAGATATAACCAACCTTTTTATCCTTTTTTTCACATTATCCCATCTTTTTATCCCATTATCCTATCCCATTATTTTTATTCTATTCAAGTTTTTTTGTATAGCGCTTTTTACACATCAGTGCATTACAACCAAATTAAGTTAAAGATACAATCAAATAAAAGGTAGTATATTAAGCATATATATGGTTTGTCAAGCCCACTCATCTGCATGGAGCACACTCATGCATTATACCATTATGTGATGTATTGTGTGTATGCTTTACTAAAAAAATAGGTCTTAAATTTTGTTTTGAACTGAGAGAGTGTGTCTGAGCCTCGAACATTATCATTAAGGCTATTCCAGAGTTTAGGAGCCATAAACGAGAAGGCTCGACCTCCTTTAGTGGACTTTGCTATTCTGGGTACTAGCAGAAGCCCTGAGTTTTGAGATGTATTGTAACAAGACAGAAGGTTGGTCAGTTAAACAGGAGCTAGATTATTTAAAGCTTTATAGGTAGAAGCAATGTTTTATAATCAATATGGGACTTAATAGGCAGCCGGTGTGAGGAGGATAAAACTGGGGTGATGTGATCAAATTTTCTAGACCTGGTAAGAACTCTGGCTGCTGCATTTTGCCCTAACTGAAGTTTATTAATAGGGGATGCTGGGCAGCCAGCAAACAGAGCATTACAGTAATCCAGCCTAGAAGTCATTAAAGCATGAACTAGCTTTTCTGCATCTGAGATGGATAGCACACTTCATAACTTAGCGATATTTCTCAGAGGAAAGAAGGCTTTTTGCACTAACTGAATGTGTATCACATTAAGAAAATAATTTGTCTTTGTGTATGTACCTTGTATTCTTTGGATTCTGATTACCAAATGTCCCCACAAGTATAGCAATACCAGTAAATTTTGTCTTTGTGGGAGCTTTTTTTTTTTATCCCCATGAGGAAAATGGCTGATAAATCACACAGAATAAAGTATTTTGAAATCCAAAATTACAAGTGTAGCGATAGGGTTGGTCTAGGAGGATAGAATATACAGTTTATACAGTGTAAAAACCATCACGTCTATATGACTTCCCTTTAAAAATAGCTGTGTGTGTGTGTTTGAGCGAGTGCATATGTGGTCCCAGAGGGCTTAACCTATATGTCAGAACACATTAAATATCAAAAAGTGTGAGGCCAACTCTAAGCACACTCAAATTTCCCCAAGACATGTAAAAATCTAGTAAATGTTAATGTAGTACAGTAAATGTTCTTGCAGCCATCTACCATAAATGTGTTTTTGTTGTTTGAAAACAGCCATTTAGAAGTTGACTGTACATTTAAGTAGATAAGTAGACAGTAACAGGAAAAACATGACTCTAGAAGACATATTGTTGTCTACTAGTCATGACAGACCAATGGAAGTGTGGGAAAGCGCTACTGTGGTTGATTTGTTTTAAGAGGTTTGCATTAGTGCGGCAGTAAGTAGACACATGACGGCGCACAAGCAGTCCTAAAAAATGCATGCAAGGCTTTTAGGCAGATTAAAACACTGCGTATTCTGTATAGCATAAAAGCCGCTAATATTGTTGGTCACAATTATTAATGCTCTTTTTTAAAATATTTCCCTAAAGATGATTTACAGAGCAAGGGATTTTTCACAGTTTTTCCTATGATATTCTTTTTTCTTCTGGAGAAAGTCTTATTTGATTTATTTTGGCTAGAAAAAAAGCCGTTTTTAATTTTTTTAAACCATTTTAAGGTCAATTATTAGCCCCTTTAAGCTATGTTTTTTGATTGTCAACAGAATAAACCATCATTATACAATGATTGGCCTAATTTAACCGAACTCACCTAATTAAGCCATTAAATTGACCTTAATTATTAGTGTCTTAAAAAATATCCAGTATAATATTATGTACTGTCATCATGGCAAAGATAAAAGAAATCAGATATTAGAAATGACTTATTAAAACTATCATGTTTAGAAATGTGTTGAAAAAAATCTTCTTTCCGTTAAATAGAAATTGCGGGGGATAATAATTCAGGAGGGCTAATAACTGTAGATATTCTCCATGCTCTCATTTTGCATTCTGCACCATTTATAACCATATCAATATTTGATACAGAAGACAAAGAGCTCCCTGCTTTTAATGCCTGTTTAAAATCTGCATGAACTTATGATTAATGTGAACTTTTTCTATTTTTTATTTAAGTTTAATTTCTGAAAACGTCCCTCTCCTAGTCATTTTCTGTCGAAATGTACCAGGAAATTTGACTAGCTTTATCTGTGGAAGGAACGCAGTTATAAAGAGTTATTATTCAATTACACTCTGCACTCTTTCTCTGTCCTCGTCTTCTCTTTTCTCTCCATTCACCTGCTGCCTTTCATTTAGCGCTTCTCTTTGAGACGCTGATACAAACGTCATATTCAATCCATGTCCCAGAGTCTGTTCTGCACGTTTTGTTCTGCTTTACTACACTGTAAAAAAATCTGTTAATAAATATATTATTCCATATGTTATTATTCCATAAAATATATTATTCCATATTTTAAATATATAGTTCCATATTTTGTGTTTTCCTTTTATTTACGGTTGTGATTTGCATTATGGGATGTTGATCTCTGCTATGTCGAGTTTTGATGTTGAAAATTCAACTCTGCAGTTAAACAAAGTGACTTTTGTTGACATTTTAGTAGCTTTAAATAATTTATAAGAAATAATATATAGAGAAATAAGTCTGTAAAGTAAGAGGAAATGTACTGATAGTTTATTACAAGGCTTTTGTACTGTAAATTAAAACACCAACCCAGACAGTATATCACTTTAAAACCATTAAAGATGTTGTAAAAGTCACTTTTTTCCAACTTTTTAAGGTTAAAAGTTGTCGGAAGAAAGATCACGGTCTCATACTGCGATTCAAAAGCATAAATAAATGGGGGAAAATAAAAACATAACTCACAGAATGCAGAAAACTGCTAATTTAAGGCTATTTTTGACAGTGTAGTCTTGCTGTGGTTTTGGGACGGAGCTGGCCGCTTTCCACAAAAGCTGTGGATCAGTTTGGAGTTTGTTCTGTAAATCCGGTGAACTTCACCTGACACAATTACAAATGGCCTGCTCAAGAGCTTACAAGAGATCGCGCAGCGCTTAGATGTCTTACCACAACATATGTACACAAAAGCACCTCAGGCTAGTTTCTTAATACGCCGTAATGCTCACATTAGCGGTGAACCTCATAATGCTCTACAGTTTTAATCAGGAACACATGCATGAAATAGACTCTTTATTCATCAGATAATTATAAGAAACAAACTAAATTGTGGTTTCAACTACTGAAAATGTAAGAAAATTTAGAAAAAGAAAAATTAAGAAAAATGTAATGCTAAAGAATGAGTTAATGCGACTTAATTCAGTTTGATTGGAATTTGGTTGTTTTCTGGGTGTTGTTTACCAGTGTTATTCCTAAAACAAGAAAAAAAAGTATTGATTTCCACATTTTTCTTTCTGATTTATGAACATAAATAAAATATGCATTCATTTTTAAAATATCTACTTTTTCTTTCTTAATCGTCTTTTATTTTCAGTTGTTGAAACCAGAATTTAGTTTGTTTTATTATCTGATGACTCCAAAATGCCGTAATGCGCACATTAATGGTGAACCTTGTAATGCTTTACAGTTTGAATCAGGAACACGTGCATGACATAGACTCTTGAAACCACAATTTAGTTTGTTTTGTTTTATTGTCTAATGTCTGATGACTACAAAAAGCAGTAAGAAACACACACACACACACACACACACACGTATATTAGTGCTGGGCAAAGGTTATCTGACAATATATTTGTGTGTATTATATATTTATTATCTAAATGTGATTCACACACATGAATAGAAACAGATATATACAAAACAATTTTGTTACATAGATATTTAAATGTGTATATATAATTTGTATCATATTTTTATCTATATTTTATATCTAAATATATGTAAACATTTTAATAAATGATATATTTATATTTATTTTACATTTTTTAAATTAAGTTAATTGTTGAGTGATTTTTTGTTTTTATTGATGCCTTTAAAACATTCAATACAGTATTAATATAGTTTTTGATTATTTATTACAGTTTGTTATTTTTATTGTACACTCATAGAAATAATTTTGCTCTTTGTTCAAGCTAGTTATTTTATAAATGAGCTGAATCAACACAATTCTTGATTTTTTTTTTTGTTGAGACAACTATACATAGAACCCATAGCTGTATGTGTGGCTTTGTTTAATAACTTTGTTACAAAAAAGTTCAAATGTTTTGAAAGTTAAAAGGGTACGTGTGATGAAAATCATCTTTTGTAAGCTGCTTGGACAGACCTGTGTGTTGGTATAGTGTGTCCACAGTCATATTAGGGCGATGTAATGACAATAAGTCTTTTTTTTTTTTTTTTTTTTTTTCTGACGTTAAAATAGGATCGCAATCCCTTCCATTTTGAGGCCCACTGCAACGTGACGTAGGACTGTGGTTTCCCTGCCCACTGAATTGATTGACAGCTGCAACAAGCTGCAACAAGACAGGACGTGCGCAAAGCAACTGGGAATAAAGGATCTGTTCAGCACTCTGTGATCATCAATCATCATTAAATGTGATCAAGAATGAGTTTTACAAGTTTAAAACATTTTTAAAACGGTGCATGTTTGTAATGACTTGCAGCGATTTTACCCTCTTTATCACCACAGCCACATGTCAGTACAGTTATAAAAGAAGACGCTTCAATCCCGGTCTGTGGACGTTAAATCACGTCTATTTTATACATTAACATAAGGGACATCCATACAGTAGGGGATATTAACATGTATCCTGTCACATTTGCATGCAAAAACATGCAAAGAAAGTTCTGCTTCCTTCATGTCTGTCACTGTGCTGTTTATCTGACGCAGTCAAGGGGGAGATTGAGGCACTGGCATGTGGGAACGGTGGGCAGGGAGAACTAGCATTAAAGGCACAGGCCACAAAAACAGCTACACTGTGTTCAGAGCAGAAAATCCAATATTCTGAAAGCTATAATAAATAATCTGATGGGTGTTTTGAGCTGAAACTTTACAGACACATTCTGGAGACACAAAATACTTCTCTTAAATCTTGAAAAAGGGGTAAAGTAGGTGCCTTTTAAACATTTTAGTAATAAAAAAAGATTCTTCCATGCTTTCAGTAGTATTTAATTCCATTTTATCCATTGTATTTCCCCCTGTCGAATTTAGAAATGCTTCCTTCCCCACTGTAACAAAGTACAGTTATTTTTATTTAATGCTTTTTTATTATGCTCCTTAACTGTGGGTGTGCAGCTTCAGTCGTGGCCACATCCATGGCAGCATTAATATCCCATACACCTCCACGTTTGGGCCAGAGGGAGAGCTGCTCCAGTGTCCCGCCAGCAGCAGCCTAGCCGGATACAGACTCCGCGTCATCGTCATCCTCAGCAGCGTCATGAAGAACGCAATCACTGTAAGCCTACAGTTCATCTCTCTATAGTTACCAATACTGTTTTAATTTTTTAACATCAATCATTTATTTAAATTATGATACATACTTATAAAAAAAACTATATACAAGCAGAGGCCATGAAACCGTCCACTTGTACAAAAGAAGTTCAATTATCTACAGTTAAAGTCAGAATTATTAGCCCTCCTGAATTATTAGCCCCCCTGTATATTTTTATTCTCCAATTTCTGTTTAATGGAAAGTTTCACCACATTTCTAAACATAATAGTTTTAATAACTCATTTCTAATAACTCATTTATTTTATCTTTGACATGATGACAGTAAATAATATTTGACTAGATATTTTTCAAGATACTACACAGCTTAAAGTGACATTTAAAGGCTTAACTGGGTTAATTAAGCAAGTTAGAGTAATCGGAAGTCATTGTATAATGATGATTTGTTCTGTAGATAATTTACACAAAATATAGCTTAAAGGGGCTTATAATTTTGACCTTAAAATGTTTTGTTTTTTTTATTAAAAGCTGCTTTTATTCTAGCCGAAACAAATCAAATAAGACTTTCTTCAGAAGACAAAATATTATAGGAAATACTGTGAAAAATTCCTTACTCTGTTAAACATCATTTGGGAAATATTTCAAAAAGAAAATCACAGGAGGGCGAAAAATTGTGACTTCAACTGTATACAGTACAATGGCTTTATTTGCACAATGTTGTTTTCTATGTTCTG
The DNA here is from genome assembly GCF_903798145.1 of Danio aesculapii. Classification (NCBI taxonomy): domain Eukaryota; kingdom Metazoa; phylum Chordata; class Actinopteri; order Cypriniformes; family Danionidae; genus Danio; species Danio aesculapii. Next base: position 10,932,059 of record NC_079435.1, on the reverse strand, counting down.
TGTAGGGTTGGGTCGATAGACGATGCCATCACCAATGGCCGATAGACATCACGATGCTGAGCCAGCATCGCGATCCTCCGCCTTGTCACAGCAGCAACCCACTCACGAAAAATACACACTTAGACCCCGTTTATACTAATACCTCTAAAATGGCATTTTAGAACGAAACCAATCCATGTCCACACTGTTTCATCTAGCATTTGTGAAAAGATCTCCATTCACACTATACCGCTGAAAACGCACATCACGTGACCATACACACACTCTGTCATGCGCACTTGCATATGCGCACGTCTGAGCTCCTGGCAGTCAGCAGGTGCTTTTAACACAAAACCCATAGAGCAGTGCACGTCGGACAATTTATCAAGGATGTACCGCTGGATCGCGTCTCACTATAGTTGTTAAACGTGATATTTAATTAATCTTGTCTCTATCTAACGACTCTTCGGTCTTTTGAATCTATAAGGTAACATGTCACAGCGTCAGTACACTGCTTCTTCACTCTTTTCGCTTTCTTGCTTGTACTTAGACATTTTAGTGAAAACCTCAGATACTGTTGGTTGCTGTTGGTTGTGAACCTTTTTTACCAACCAAGTTTGTCAACACCGTTATAACGACACAGATCACTCTGCCTATTCATGCCAGAGTCTCGCGGAAAAAGTGACTGACAGGTGGTAATTTGTGTATAACATCTTTATTTATTTAGGATTTGGTTATGGGTGAAATAATGGTCATGCGGGTCAAGTAGTTGGAAAGGTAGGCTACAAATAATTAATTTGTTCTGAATTAATTAATTAATCATAAATAATTAATTCTACAATGACGATGCCATCTTCCATCGCGATGTTTCACATTAGACATCATTCAATGCCAAATTGGTCGACATCGCCCAACCCTACCAGAGTGTTTCTAGGCAATACTTTTCACCCTATGTGCTAATGGGTTTCAGAAATAAATAAGATGATTTATGGAAGCCAAATGAAATGCCATGTGAAATCAATGGCATAATGTTTTTTAGCCATATCTAAACAGAAGTCAGTATTAGGTATAAGTTATTGTTTAATGAATCCAAATGCACAAAAAATGAATAGTAATCGTACAGATAATAATCACAAATTCCCTCTCTTTTGTTTCCTCTTGTAGTTTGCGACTCATCTGGTGAAGGTGAATTTCCCTCGTGTTTGCGTCCTGGATGGTGGAATGAACAAGATGAAGTCCACCGGTCTGCTGACGGTCCCATCCCCTCAGATATAACAGATGAGCTTTGGTTAAAGGGAAGCTGTGGTTTACATGCTGCAAAAAAGTGAACACATTTCTGAAGCTAATACGTTATATACTGTGCGGAGATTTCTTTAAAGGCATTATGCATGTCAGCACTGTAAAGTTTGAACTTGAAAATGTATAACAAGATTTAAAATAAGAGGCGTTTCAACTTCTGGGACCAAACACATTGACAAATAAAATGTTTGTTTTTTTTACTTCGGGTTTTGTCATAGATTTTGCAGTTTTCACATGGTTTCTCTAAACTCCGCCTTTCTAAGAGCCTACTCTGCTCTGATTGGTCAGATGGCTCAGTCTATTGCAGGACTGCTTAAAGCCTTTTTGAATTTTAATACGTTACACAATATGAATTTAATATTAGTTCAGTTTTTATAGAAAAGGGTTTTTCGTTTATTTACGGTTGTGAAATAAACTTTTAGAGTAGTTTTAAAAATAATTTAATGTTTAAGGAGTAATATATAGGGAAAATATATAGACAGTGTCCTGGCAGTTTATTACAAGGTTGTTCTGTAATATAAAACAGCAACTCAGACAGTATATCACTTTAAACTATTAAAGATGTTCATAAAAGTCACTTTTCCCAACTTTTCAATGTTAAAAGTTGTTAGAAAAAAAGATCACGGTCCCATAATGCAATTCAAAAGCATAAATAACAGGGGAAAAAATAAAAACATGAATCCCAAACTACAGAAAAATGCTAATTCACTGATAGATTTTTTACACTGTAGGCCTTCTTTATTTCAGGTCCTGCCACAGTGTTATTAAATTTGAGTGGCAGTTGATGTTTAATTATTTTTTGGATATCAAGAATTTGGGCGGCACGTTCGCTCAGTGGTTAGCGCTGTCGCCTCAGTAAGAGGGTCGCTGGTTCGAGTCTCAGTTGGCATTTCTGTGTGGAGTTTGCATGTTCTTCCCGTGTTGGCATGGGTTTCCTCCGGTTTCCCCCACAGCCCAAAGACATGCACTATAGGAGAATTGTATGAGCTAAATTGGTTGTAGTGTGCATGTGAGTGTGTGTGGGTGTTTCCCAGTACTGGGTTGCAGCTGGAAGTGAATCTGCTGTGTAAAACATGCTGGAATAGTTGATGGTTCATTCCACTATTGCGACCTCTGATAAACCAGGGACTAAGCCGAAGGAAAATGAATGAATATCCAGAATTTGATTTCTGTGGGGAAAAAAAACTAAACAAAACTATTCATTGTTGATATCAAGAATATAGACTATTACTTGTGTAAATGTAATAACAGATGTCAGAAATACCCGTTACTAGTAAACGTCCCTTTGCTGACATCAAGTATCATATTCACCAGTGTAAAAAAGGAACTACTGGCATCAAGAATTCAGATCTGAATTTCATCACCAAAGGCTTCCTTCACTTTTACTCGGAGATACAGTTTGAGCAGTCAAATAACCATATTGCGGTCTCATCCAACATGTTCTTTTGTGGAATATTCTGAAACGTGTAAGAAAATTGGTTGAACAGTGAGAATTCAGGCGCCTTGGAGGAATAAAAAAAACTAGCAGAGAATGTTATGCTAAACGGTGGACGATATTCTGTGGGCGAGAGAAGGCCTAATTAATGTTTGGACCAATTCAACCTGACAGAAAGGTCAGGGAAATTTAAATAAGTGCATTAGTGTGCGAGGCCTTTCTCCAGACCGGCGTGATGTTTAAAGTGAACGGCTTTGTAGAATCGGAAATGCAGGATCCAGTTCTGTCAGTTCAACTGTGACTACATTTACATGGACATCAGTAATTTTTTGCCTTAATCTGAATAAGACAATAATATGATTTAGGTGTTTAAATGAGTTGCTTTTTGAATGTTTCTTTCATGATCCCGTTTTACATTTTGTAGCACATAATTCGATTAACATCATAGCGTCACCATCATATCCATCTTTCCTCTGAAGTTTCATGTAATTCAGGGCGTTTCATTTTTAATTTGTCAACATTACCTGCAGTTCGGCACTTTCACTTTCATGCAGGAGCATTTCATGCATGCCCCCCGTGACAAACTGTAAGATATTCGATGCGAGTATGAACTGCTACCACACGCCGTATGGGAAAAAAACCCTCCGCATTTTGCGATAAAGGACAACAGACAGCTGTGTGTGTATAGACCATCCTGTCACAAAATGCGCACGAAAGTCCTACGTGATGGTGCTAGTTTGATTGCGGTGTTTACATGTTTACTGCACTTTAATAATGTGATTAAATCGGCATACTCCACATGTCTGTTTTTAATTCTTTATTTTTAATTATCTTTTTTAAGGATGAAAAAAAGGGGAAAAAATACAAATAACAAAAATAATAGATTAAAAAAATAATAAATAAATAAATAAATAAATAAATAAATAAACAAAAAAATGTTTTAATTAAAATAAAAAATTTTAAAAAAATGAACATTTGACTGGTCACATATTTCCTTACAGGTCACTTTAACAAATACATATAGAAATCAGATTACACAGTGTAAAGGCATAAGTAAAATCCATTTCACCCAATATTGCAGGTATTTGTCCATGTGTAGTTTTAAAGAAAAAGCCATCTTCTCCATATTTTAAACATTAGATATAATATCCAACCATTCAGATTTTGTAGGGGGTTCTAGTTGTAGCCACTTTCGAGTCACAGTTTTCTTACTGGTTGCTAGAGGTATTTTTTAATATATACTTGTCTTTTATTGTTAAATTGGCTGCAATATTTCCCAGATAAATTGTTGTAAAAGAAAAGTCCACGTCATCCCCTAAAATATTTCGAATTACTTGCATTACGTCCTGCCAGTATGACTGAATGGTTGGGCAACTCCAAAATATGTGAATATGGTTTGCCAAGTCTTCTCCACATTTCCTCCAGCACTGTCCCCTGTCCTTCACCCGTGTTTGCTTGCATGTTAACTTGTGGGTAATAACGTATCTGGTAAGATTCCTCCAGCAAAAATCTCTCCACATACCAGAGCTGAAAGAGGAGGCCTGTACTGAGCAAATATTCAACCAATTTCCTCTGAGATAACTAGGTTGGATTCTCTCTCCCATTTTAGTCTGATGTCATTTGTTGAGTGTTTACTTGGTGGATTGGATGGCAGAATACAATTTTGAAACAAGTCTCCTATTGTCTTTGTTCTTGTAGATGTCAATAACTAAATCAATTAAATTGGGGGGGGTGGTTCTCCAAACATCTAATCTCGCTATTAAAGTAGGTCCTGGTTTGCAGGTACCTAAAGAAATCACATTTGTCCAGACCATACATATCTGAGATTTTCTGAAAGCTAATTCCCCATTTGAGGAAACTAAACAAAAAGTAGTGATGCCAAGCCTATACTAAGCTTGAAATCTTCCATCAATCTGAGCTGGTTTAAAGTCAGGGTCAAATGCTACTCGTCTAATCAATATAGACTGTTTTTCAAGTAGTGGAGAATTACACTCTTTAAACCAGATTCTAAAGGGAACTGATTTAAGCTATTTAAATAGTGTTTATGTAAAATCTTGCTACTCAATAATGATTGTAGTGGGATATCAATTTGTGAAGTTTCCAGGTCTTTCCGTTTTGCTGTGTATTCTGGGTTACAACAGATTACTAAGGGTCGTAACTGGCCTGCTTTGTGATAGTATACTCCACATGTCCTAATTGGATTTCTGATTAGTTCAATTATGACCATAATCGGATTAAATTGATCAAAAATCATGTTTACATGGTCTACTCTTAATCAGAGTATTGTCTTAATCGTATTAAAATCTATAGGTGTCCATGTAAACGTACTCATTGACTATGTTTACTTGGACAACTGAATAAGACAATAATATGATTAAGGTGTTTACACGAGTTGCTTTTTGTTTAGTCCATGATCCCGTTTTACATGTTGTAGCGCATAGATTGATTAACGTCACCACACTATCCACATTTAGTGAGTTTCATGTAATTTCAGCTTTATGAATTTTCGATTTTTTTCACTTTCATTCAGGAACATTTCATTCATGCCCCCGTGACAAACTCTGAGGTGTTGGATGCAAGTATGAACTGCTGGAAGAGTGTATGGAATTTGATACCGCACGCCGTATGGGGAAAAAAAACCTCTGCATTTTGCGATAAAGGACCCTGCACTGACTCGGTAGGTGCAGAGAATGGCAAACAGCCGTGTGTATATGTAATATCCTGAAAATCCTACATGACGGTAATCGTTTGATTGTGTTGTTTACATGTCTGTGCTGCACTTTAATAATGGAACTAAAATCGACGTATTACACATGTCTTAATTCTATTTCTGTTTAGTTCGTTTATGACCTTAATCGGATTAAATCAATCAATTAATCGAACTCTTCCACCAGTTCGTGCATTCATTTTGAAGGAATCTTTCATGTGACTCCAGAACGATGAGTCCTCTCAGAGAGATTCATTCATTCACGCATGCACACATTTGTGCTGGTGGAGTAGAAGATTAGCTCATTTTTCGAGTCCTCTAATTGGTTTGAGTCGTTCTTTCTTCACATGAGAGACAGAAGCCAGTCATATGCATGTAGAGCTGGAAAAAGATTTGATCCGTTCATTTCTCGAGCCCTCGGTTTTGAGTCATCTCTTTACATACTGTCACATGATGAACGGACTCCAAAAGTGAACTAACGGGTGTTTCTGGCTCAGATTGTAAGCATTAGTTAAGCTTTTTATTATTTTTTTAATTTATGTTGTTACAATCTGCATAATACATTTTAAAGAAGAGAGAAATAAAAAAAATTAAAACATAAATGAAATCAAGTACATTTTAAAAAAAGGAAATTATATAAGGTTATACATTGAAAGCCATTTTTATTTTAAATTTTTTTATTAGTTAAGCTTATATGGGACTGTCAGGCTCAATTTTGAAGACATGCCAGAGGAGGTGAGCAAAGCCAATCATTGATAAAACATCAGGTAAACAATGAAGGATTATTTTCTCTTTGTAGCATTGCATTTTACAGTAGTGTTCTAGATATGACTTGTATGTAGTAGTGTGATCAACACTTGGGCTAGTTGTAAAAACGTTTGGAAGCATCTCCTAACATTTTAATGTTATTTTGGCAAATTGAACGAAATGACTGGAAAAAAGATTCGTTCATCTCGATGAATTTGACTCAAAGGTCCGAGTCAGTAAAATGATCAGAACTTCCCATCACTGCGCGGGGGCATGAATGAAATGTTCCTGACTGAAAGTGAAACTGTGAAACTACAGTTAAAGTAAAAAAATTTAAAAAACAATGGCCGAAATTACATGAAACTCCTGAGGAAACGTAGATAGCAATGCCGTTAATCAAATTATGTGCTATAAGATGTAAAACGTAGACAATAATATGATTAAGGTGTTTACATGAGTTGCGTTCATGATCGCTATCCACATTTCCTCCGGAGTTTCATATAATTTTAGGTGAAGTCTGACAGACATTTTACACCGCATAATAAAACTCATCATTCTGTCACCCTCCATCCAAACATGCGTGTTTTCCTCTTCAGAACACGAAAGGAAATGTTTAGCCAACATTTAGCCGCTTGCCATTCCGTGCAAGATTTTTGTGTTTGGAAAACAGTTTTGATTCATTATTAGCTTGAAAAAAAAAAAGTCCCTTCATTTGCATCTCATTCATATTCAAATATGTTGCCTCAAGGTGCATCTTTTCTTTAATGGATAAAAGCGTCGGGACTTTTTGCATGGCGTCTTTTGTGTCCCGTGGATGAAAGAAAATTGCACGCGTTTGGAATGAAATGTTTGTGAATAAGTGATGCTTTTTTTTGGTGCACGATGCCTTATAAATCAATCATTTGCATATGCAATGCTCCTGAGCACATAACATCAGATTTTGACATTATGTGTTCGCATTTTGATCCTGTTCCACACACACACATACACACACACACACACACACACACACACACACACACACACACACACACACGTTTCAGGATTTACAGGAGTAACAACAGACTGTTTGAACAACCAAATTCAAACGTTGACTGAAAAACTGACTACTAACAAGTCTACTGGTGTATTTAAATGTAAATCAAAGCCACATTTACGCTGTAAGTTTTGAGTTACAACTGCTTTAGTGAGACTTAAAGTATTAACTAACTCCAGTCTTAAATGCAGCTGTTACTCCAATGACTTTTTAATGTTTGTGGAGTGTTTATATTGAATTCAGTGCCGTCAGGAGATAAGAAATGCACTCAGAAAACAAATGCTCAGACATTTGCTCTTTGTTCAAACTACTTACAGTATTTACAGTTTTTCTTAGTGGCTTTGGTGCATTTCTCACAACACTATTTACATTTGCACAACAGTTAATGCATTTCTCAAAACAATTAGTACAAGCTGCAAAACCTAGCTGATAACCTGCAAATGCGTGTCACTTGCTCAAAATGGAGAGCTCATTCCTCAAAAGCAAGTATTGATGTCAATGAAAGTGTCAGTGTCATCAAGATGAACACCATTGTTTATGAACAAGATAGTCAAATGGCTTTGTCATGTTTTCATTATGAGTTTATTCTGTTAATTTTTTCCAATGCAAAAAGTCAGATTTTGGTGACACTTCCTGAAAATGCTCAAGACAGCACTAAATACTATTTGCAGAGCCATTTGAAAACTACAGTAAAAGACATCATTGCCTTTAGTGAGGTATCTGAGTACAAGACACTGAATATGCAAGTTTTACATTTTTACTGCACGTGCTCAGTTAATTCAAATTAATTGACAGCATTGTGCAAAAGAATAAACACACCCTTATTTACAACAAACATAAACTTCCTTTGGGTAGAGCAGTGCACAACTGTAAACAATACTGCAGTACATATTGGAACTGAACCTACAATACACATAGGTCTGTAAATCATTCATTACATTGTTCGATTTAGAAGACATTTTCTGGAAAAAAAAAAAAAAAGATTTAAAGATTTTTATAAATTTACTTGTCAGATTTTGACCACTAGTTCAACATTTTTGTATGTAATGACTCAAGTAATGAAATGAGGACTCTTAGTTTTATATGGAATGACTATCCAGCCTTCACAAGTTTAGTTAATTTTGACCGACATGACAAGCAAATGTTATAAAACAGCAGAGAGTTGTATGAAAGCAATTGATGCATGTCCAAAAGCATTTGCAATTTGTTGGAAGGAATGAGAAACTGCTACTATGATGTGCACAAATGACTAATTGTTTCGAGAAATGCATTAATTGTTGTGCAAATGTAAATAATGTTGTGAGAAATGCACCAAAGCCACTGAGAAAAACTGTAAAATGAGCTGAAGCAAGACGGTTCTTGACCAACTCTCATATGGTCACCCACTGAAGCTAAGCAGGGCTGCGCCCGGTCAGTACCTGGATGGGAGACCATATGTGAAAGCTAGGTTGCTGCTGGAAGTGGTGTTAGTGAGACCAGCTGGGGGCCAGAATACCCATGTGGTCTTAAAAGTCTTAAATTTAATCATCTCAAATTAAGGTCTTATTAACCTTGAACTTGGTATACAAAGTCTTGGATTTGATTACAAAGGTCTTATTTTATTCATTTATTTTACCTTTCCTAGGATTAAGTTCATACTGTAACAAAATTAACTGTTACTAATGTAGGCTAATTAAAAACTCATGCAGCGTAACGTTGAGTGCATCTCACGCTCCATGTCATAGCAGAAAGCGCGAAATCTTACGCACCCATTACTATGGTTACTAGGCAAGTGAGGTACAGAACAAGATAGTCGCTAACCTAGTTTGTCGGCTAAAATGGGAAAGTGCCGGTTTAATCCATTGTGGCCAAGGAATCCGAATTACGTTTGGGTCAAGGAAATGGCAGGAAATGACCATGACGCCTACTGCTGTTGGTGCCGGAAATCTTTTAAGCTAGCGGCGATGGGTGTTACGGCCCTGGACTCCCATATAAGGGGTGCCAAACACACCACATGTAGTACTGCTCATTAGCGCCAACCACCTATTGTGCAGTTCTGTGCACCGGAGACCTCTTCGAATACTGAAACAGCTTTGGCTATCAGTAATGAATAAATTTCTACATTAGAAGCATTGCCACCACAGCCAAGGAACATCGTATCTTACTTTGGCTCAACACCAACTCTGCGGGCAGAGGTGAAGTGGGTCCTTAAAACAATCTGTAGGCATCATTCTTACACATCGAATGAGAACATTGCAGAGGTTTCAAAACCATGTTTCCTGACTTCGTGGTTGCAGCGACATTCTCGTGTGGAAGCAACAAAACTGCATCTACTACTAAATTCGGATTGGCTCCTTTTATTACTAAAGAACTGACTGACCAGGCCAATAAAGCAAACGGGTTTGTGGTCATGTTTGACGAGAGTCTCAATAAGTTGATGAAAAGTAGGCAGTTGGACCTTCATATTCACTTCTGCGTGGACGACCACGCTGTTGCGTATGTATTAAATATAACTGATAATTGAAATAAAATGTTTTATTTAATAAAAGTAGCCCACTTGTACATAATTATTTTCTAGGGTTCAAAATTTATACAGATTTGACATTTTCCCCTCTTCTGTCAGAATGGGTACAAAGTTGGCATTGAATTACATTTGAAATGGGATTAAAAAGGTTTTTAAAAGCCTTAAATTTCATTTGGAGGATAAAAAATGTGTAAAGCGCTTTGAGTGTCCAGAAAAGCGCTATATAAGTGTAAGAAAAGTATTATTATTATTTACAATTGAAACTGAATATTGAGTAGGGGCGGAGTTTATATTTGTATCCTCTTATCTTTCACTTGCAGCAAACTAACAGTTCGGTTAGAGGGGCGTGGCTAAGTATATTTCAGATCAGCCTTGAAACTGTCATCATCAGATAAGAAATGCCATTCTAGAGCAGAAGCATTCATATTCATTTCTTTGATTAAAGATTACCTAAATAAACAGTTTTTTTTTTGTTTATTTTAATAATTAGCATGGTTCACCTGACTAACAATGTACGCTAGTAAAATAAACATTGTACATTTTGATTTCATGCAGACTTAAGACTACAGTAGGAAAGTGCACCACTAAGAGTACATTCTTTATCTGTGACTTTTGTTTAAAAAGTATCTTCTCAGCCAAGTTCCCCTTAGGAGTCAATAAAATTGATATTTTAGATAACCCCCCCAAGCATAAAAGAAAATATAAAAATGCACTCTTCATTCAGACATACTGTTTGTAATGCTGTGCATTAAGATGAATACAATATTCTTCTGCTGGGGTTTATTTAATAAGCCTAGCAAAGGGACGTTTACCTACACACTTAAAAAGTACAGGGCCAAACGATTTCAGTGGAATCAGCAAAACTGTCTTCCAATGCTCCTTTACTGTAGATATTGTATTATTATATATGTAGATGTACAGTAATATAGGCATTTTTCAGTACAAAAGGAAAGATTCACAATGAGAGTGAAAAAATATACAAAAAATACTTAAATTATTACTCAAAAATGGGGTGAAGAACACCTTTTTTAATGAATAACTAAGTGGTTTATTTTTAAACTAATTTCTAGAGGAGCACGTTCTTTGATGGACCACGGCTGATCCTGTATGAGCTATCACATGATTTACCAGTCAGACAACTCCAAACACACTATAAATAACCGGATTTTCTTACCTTAGTTATCCTCATTTTGAAGAATCCCACCATCCACCCCTACCCCTCCCCCTCTTTCCTAGATTAAGCCAGAACAGGGCAGCACAGTGGCTCAGTGGTTAGCACTGTTGCCTCACAGCAAGAGGGTCAATGGTTCGGGCCAGTTGGCATTTCTGTGTGGAGTTTACATGTTCTCGCCGTGCTCACACGGGCTTTCCCCTGGGTTCCCCGGTTTTCTCCCACAGTCCAAAGACATGCGACAGAAGTAAATTGATTAAATCAAATTGGCACCGTATATGAGCATTTAGTCTTAGGCCTCCAGCACACAACCAAATGGCGTTCAGTTATCGGTCTATCACATCGTGGCAACTTCCAATAGTCCTACAAAACGGGAGGGAGCCCGGGGCTAGTGGATCTTCTAAGATAGGAGCTCTCTCCCATGACAGCATGTCAAACACACCTTATTGTCAATCATCAGCTAATTGTGAACTCTTGAATATCATTTTTAGGACTAATAAATTAATATTTATTTATGTTTATACATTAATATCAATATATTACCTCACAAAATTTAAACTTGTCAAAGCAAGACAATTTATTCTGTTCATTTAATTGCAGAATTAAAAAAAAATGTACAAATTGAATTTGCCTTTACTTTCAGTCCCTTAATGAACTATTTCCTTAGCTAGTTGTAAAGCCGTGTGTGTAAGTACATGACAAAAACACTATTGTCAATCATAACTAAAAGAGCTGCTTATAACTGTCACTCTATTGAAATACTGTTACAGTAAAAAAAAAAAACAAGACATGTATTTTGTTCACACCTTTTAATGTCTGGAGGTCGTTGCTTCGTTTGAATATTAAACCAAGAGCTTTCATATTCAACACACAGTCTTAAAGGGTAACCATGGTTGTGACGATCATACAGAATGGCTGATACAGCCATTAATAAGCAATAATCAGAACTGGTTCATACTTAACAATATACGTCAATAAAATACTCAAAACTGGATTGTGTGATGTAAACATTGTCCTGCATCACTTATACAATGAAGAATTCACATATATACTGTATGCACCTACAAAGCTTATTTGAAATATATTTATATATATATACACACATGTATGAATACATTTACAATAATACACACAGAAAAAGTTTGTCACGCATGTTAGCTGGGCTAACAAAACACATGGGCTGAATTTATAAAGTGGTTTTGGATCATTAGTTAAGTGACAAATAAACAGAAATGGGGAAACTTGTGTTTACAATGGCATGATGACGTCTGCTTGACAAATATTTGAAGTGGGAGACTTTTTTTTTTGACATCTACAAAATTAAACTGTACAAAAGTATATTTTCAGTCATCTCATCCAAAAGAGTGCAGCAATGATGACGTATTTTTGTAGGCTAAAAATTAGCATTACTGTTTTTTTACTAGCTAGGGGTTTTTGTTTGAAAAGCAGAAGTTTATGGTTCTTTCTTGATTTTTTCATCATTATAAATGAACACTTTTTTTTGTAATTTGAACTAAATACAATTTGAAAAAATTTTATTTAAAAAAAAAAAAAAACTGAACGTAGTTCAAAAACTGCCGTCCCAAAGCTACAGACGATTCTTGCACTTAAAAAAACATTTCCATAGAAATCGTAGGCTACTTTTATGAAAACAAAATTATATTATGAACAAAAATTGTAAAAGTTACTGTTGTATAAAGGTGAAAATGCTCTCTGTTTTCGTAGATTTGCAAAAATGATTAAAAACACTATTGTGCATGCCAGGCCAGTAGATGGCGATGGCACTTTAAAAAAAAAAACAATGTGTCCGTGCATATACAGTGCCATAGGTATTGTTTTCCCGTTGTCTAGTACTTGTATTAAACTGAACATGTAATATTTGTCACACAAAAGTTTTTTTGGTTCAAGTTTAAAAAATTTTTTTCAAAAGTTTACCTTTCTAATACCCATAAACACCTGTGTCACGTAAATATCTCCCGAAAAATGCATACAACCTTTTCCATTTTAGCTGAGAATTGTGAAAACATCCTTATAGATAGAACAGTTCGCAGAAGCACAATTATAAACAAAACAGCTGTAAAAGCACCGATTGAGTAGATCAGGGGTGCCCAAACTCACTCCTGGAGGGCCCCATGACTAGACACACCTGAACCAGCTAATCAAGCTCCTTCAACTGCTGTTTCTCAAACCCATAAAAACTGAGAACGGACTTGCCAAGTTAGCTCGGAAGAACGAACACAGGAGACCGCAAGAACAGAGAACGCGTTCCTGATGGTCACATGACCTTCACGTGCTTTTAATACGGATGGCTGACTTGAAACTGGCGTTTCGACACAGAGATCCCGAAGCGCAAGTGTTTCGAAACACTGTACCGAAGCATGATCCGAAACACCCAGGTCACGTGACTAAAGTGTTTCGAAACACCTGGTCACGTGACTAAAGCGATTCAAAGCATCGATCAGTTCAGAAGCGTTTCGAGACTTGGAGAACCTGCATTTGACTGATAGGGTCACACTCAAGCTTTTGTCACATATGGCCAAGTGGACTGTGCGTGTGCATATTGTTACAGACTTCATTTGACTTTTGGGTTCGAATCCCGACTTGTACAAATACTCCAAAATCGTGATTTTATGTATTTTAACCATGTTACTGTTTATGGTGTAGTCTAGATATGATACAGCTGCAGATACGCCATCAATTTAGCAACATTTTTGTAACTGTAAAACAATAATTAATATTTTTATAGTACTGTGATGGTTGGGTTTAGAGTTGTGGTAGACGTTGATAAAGTACAATAAATGGTAAATTTAATGAATAATATAAATAATTCTTGTTAACTTCTGTCCACAACTGTATCTGATCTAGCAACAACCCTGTTTTATGACCGAAACAAGCTATATTTATTCACAAAGTGTTTATTCGGACGTCAGACCAATGTTGAAACAAAATGATACACAAACAAAGCATCTCAAACTGATATTAAAGCATTTCAAAATAACTGTATCAGCCTGGATTCGAACCAACAATCCCCACATGGAAGTCAGGAACCCTAACCACTCCACTATATCACTTGCGAATTTGAGCATACAAAGTGGCGTTTAATACCTTAATCTACTCAACTGTTCTTTGCTGAAACTGTTCCAGTGCAATACATAAAAAATGACCACTAGGCGTCACTGTAGAGTGGGGTTTCGAAGCTTCGACACATTTGCTTCAACTGTTTCAGTGTTTCACGAAGCCTCGCTTTGCCCACCACTAGTTTTTAACTGAAATAATTTAAACATTACAACATTCATACAGCGATTTATTGTTTATCCCCTTTTCAAAATATATACTACGCATAAAGACCTTAGAAATATATGTTGCACAATACAAATAAAACTAATTTGAATACAAATTTCAGCAAATAAACATCCTTAATGTGTTTATGCCTTTATTAAAATTTTCATGCTATTTTTACTTTCACCATCTCATTTAGGGAACAAATACGTTTTATCTCAGAACTATAAAAATAAATCTATATTAAATGCTGCGCTTCCCACCTCCTTTATTCAGCTGCAATGACTTCTGTGACTTCCACAGCGAGTTTTACCCTCAGGTTTGCATCAATGCGTTCTCGCTATCAAGAACACAATTTTGGCGGTTGATGATGATGTTACACAAGAACGCTAAAGAACGCATATTGAGAAATAGCCTAGGTATACTAGAAACCTCCAGACAGCTGTGTTGACGAAAGTTGGATCTAAGCTATGCAGGATAGCGGCCCTCCAGGACTGAGTTTGGGCACCCCTGGAGTAGATGATTGAAATTGTTTGGTGTAATAATTAGTTTAGCCACCTAATTTTTCTGTGAAAAATAAAAACATGGTGTTATTACTGATGCTTTTTATGCTGAGTTGATCAACTTCAACCCATTAAAAAAACCACAACACTGACTTGTAATCAGAAGCACTAAAATACTTTCCCTGTTTGTTCTTCAAAAATACGTCATCCTACAGCACTCTATTGAGCTGGGACATGCACTTGTAGCCACTGAGGAAATGCACCGTAACCATACTGGGACTGACAGAAGGCCACGTCCCTTTCCATAAGGTGTCCATCTTCCTCGAATCCCGTGAGTAAAGCTGGCATTAAAAGTCTCTATTGGTGCTGTTACCGTTGTTAAAGTCTCCTCAGATTGTGCTCTTCCTGACAGGAACCTCGTTTGAGACTCATGTCATCCAGAGCAATTTCGCCCTTGCGGCCTCTCCGCCGCTCGCCCTTCACGATCACCTGCAATGACAAAAACTTGAATAATACCCCACTCTCAGTGATTCCAGACATTCACAAACGAGAGTAATTCTGTTCTGTACTCTCAAGAAAATCAAGTCACACTTTGGTGTTCATGTCACCGTGCCTGACCTTACATTTATGCATTTAGCAGATGGTTTTATCCAAAGCAACTTAACACCCATGAACACACTCAGAGCAGTGGGCTGCCTGGGTAGTAGTTGTGGGTTCAGTGCCTTTCTCAAGGTGGATGTTCACCCCACCAACAATACCTGTTGGTACCAGTACTCAAACCTGCGCCCTTTGGCTCCCAAATCTAAATCTCTAAGGCCTGGTTTATGCTTCTGCGTTGAGCAATCTCCTTGACTCACGGCGCCAGCCTTGCGCATTGTTGTGCATTTATACTTCTGGGTGCTTTTTCCGACATGCTAGCTGGCAGCTGGTTTTTATATTCCTCTGTGTCGAGGTTCTTTGCTTTGAGTGTTATATTTTTTGCTGAATGCTACCTTTTGTGGAACCGGGAACTGGTGGACGAACTTTAATCATAAGGTAAACACAAAACAAAAGTTTTCAACTGGAGCTCCTTCACGTGACTCAAACTTGTAAACACTCGCTTCAACAGTTTTGTATGGCTCTCGGCCCCGCCCACACATGTCACTGCTACCAAGCTAACCAATCACCGAGCTGGTGCTCGCATCGTTGCTACATGTAGTTACATTTTTCCAGAGGTGCGCGTCAGCTTTGTTGACAGCTACGGCGAGGGGTATGCAACCGCACAAAGGCTACACCAGACCACACATGTGCACTCAACACAGAAGTATAAATCAGCATTAACCATTAGGCCACAGCTGCTCCACAATTGGGACACTGGTTCAAATGATGCTCAAATTTGGATAAGCAGGATTGGAGGTGTTACGTTGGTGTTGTGACCCAGTAGGGAGGGAGGTTTAATAGGGTAAGTCCAATCAAGCTTAGATCTGGGCTAGGAACAGAAGTGGTTACATTGGTGCTGTGACCTGGATGGAAGTGGGGGGGTTTAGTTATACTCACCAGGCCATTTAGTAGGAGCTATGTGAGTAAACCTCACTACCCTGGCCTCAAAAGGCACTCTAGCAACTAATGCTGGAAGTTGTATTTTTACCCTCTTGTTACTACACGTGCTTCCCATGCCAGATCTGCAAATTTGAATCCCACTCTGAGCAGGACGGGTAAAACCAAAAAGTTACATTGGTGCCGTGACCCGGACAGAAGTGAGGGGGGTATTACACTCACCAGGACAGCTAGTAAGACCTACTCAAGCAGCTTCTCTTCCCTGGCCTCAAGAGGTACACTAGCAACAATAATCGTGCTGTTCCGAAAATTAGGCTTGCCAAATAAGAATGGTTAGTTTGGTGCCGTTACCCAGAATAGGAGTGAGATTTAGTGGAGTAAGTGTAAACGATTTCAACAAGTATGGGTAGAGGTTTCTCTCATTAGATGCATACTACCAACTGACACTAGATGCTGTTGTCTTTAGCTTGTGAGTGAAACCAGAGCCATGTTAGAGATGTTAGTTTGAATCCAGCCGGGAGCAGTGTGAGTAGAGTGATTATACATGCCTTTGCATATACTGTATTTTGCACAGGTGATGGTAAATTAACTAAACTAAATTTTATTCTACATGTTAAATACAGGGCGTCACGGTGGCACAATAGGTAGCATGTTCACCTCACAGCAAGGAGATTGTTGATTTGAGCCTCGGCTGTGTTAGCTGGCATTTCTGTGTGGAGTTTGCATGTTCTCCCCGTGTTCGTGTGGGTTTCCTCCTGGTTTCCCCCACATCTCCAAAAACATGCAGTACAGGTGAATTGGATAGGCTAAATTGTCCGTAGTGTATGTGTGTGAATAAGAGTGTATGGGTGTTTCCCAGTGATGGGTTGCAGCTGGAAGGGCATCCGCTGCGTAAAACATATGCTGCATAAGTTGGTGGTTCATTCTGCTGTGACGACCCCAGATTAATAAAGGGAATAACCTGAAAAGAAAATGAATGAATGAATGGATGTTAAATACAAGGTTTACACTTACACTTTCTAGCCCATTCCCCCAAAGGGTGATCTGTGTGGACCTCCAGCCGTTTCCTCCTGTTCGCCCCCAGACCGCGGGACTGTGCTGCCGTCCTTTCTGTACGAACACCTGCAGCATTCCCACATGGTGACCTGCCATATTGTGTCTGAAGGCCAAGCACAGGTTCCCCTCGTTCCAGGGTGTTTTCAGGGGAAGGATCAGCTGGGCGCCACGCCCACCACGCTTCTCTCCGCCCTCAGAAATGGTTAGGTACCTCCCACCTGCCATAGACATCAGAATTTTTTAAAGTTGCATTTTTTTATTTAAAAAACATAAGAGGATTCTAACTTGGTGTAAACTTTAACCCTCTGAGGTGATTTTGGGGCCCCTAACATGCCCTGACATTTGTGCTTATTATAAACACACTGAATGAGCCTGAACAAGACTTCACAATTACTTCACAATTATGTAAAAATTATTCTGTTCTCTCATTTAAAGAAAACATTACAAGGATTTACATTCCCCTTCTAGGGAACTTCAACACTGCGTCTAACCAGAACGCTAGGGGAACACCTCTTTTATACGCGTCTTGAAGCACATGTGAAATCAATCTAATGTAATTAAGCGGTGTCGTCAGACCAGAGAGTATAAAAGCCTGCACTGAGCCTTCAGTGTTAACTTCTTTGCTTTCAAGAAGCACGCACGTGAAAAAACACCCTCTCTGTGACCATTCATTACTGACTTTGCATACACAAAATACAAAAAAACTGACAAACTAGCTTTTTTGTTTTTGATATGGCAGAAAAAAACTTTAAACGCTGTGCGCCTCCATGTCCCCGTTTTATCACGGCTGGTGACTCACATGATTTGTGTTTAGAGTGTTTGGGAGAGGAGCATGCCCTGGCAGCATTTGAGAATGCTGACTGTGTGCACTGTGATGCTCTCTCCCGCAAAGTGCTGCGTAGTCGGAGGGAGTTCTTTAATAAAACTCCCGCGGCTCGCGCTCCTCGCGGTTCGGGTCCCGCTCGTGCTGAGGCTGAGCGTAGGCTCCGTTCATGGGGTTCTCAATTAGATTTAGCGGACGAGATGGAGACGGACTCTGTCCTTTCTCTTCCTCTATCCGCGAGATCTAATCCTCCCTCGGGAGTGTCAGAAGCACGCTCTGCGGTTTCTTCTGCGCCTCGTGGGAGGGCGGCGTCATCCGTTTCCGAGGAAACCAATGCGCCGCTGCAGCAAAGCCAAAGAGGGTCGGGGGATCTGCCACCCCGGTCAGTAGAATATGAGGAGTTAGTGGAGGTGATTTCACGTGCTGCTGACAGGTTTGATGTAATAGACTGGCAGCCAGCACGTGAGCAGCAGCAGCTGCGTCTGACAGGAATGCTGGATGAGAGAGAATTACCCAGCAGAGTTGATCCTCCACTGAGGGACCTCCCCTTCTGTCCCGAATTACATCATGCGGTTTCTAAATCATGGAATAATCCGTATTCAGCTCGTTTAATGACACCAAAAACGGTTGTTTATTCAGCAGTTCGTGGGCTGGGGGAAAAAGCATGTACAGAAATGCCAAAAATAGAAGAGGATCTAGCACGTCATCTTCGTCCAGATTTAAAATCTGCAAGGGTCCCTCCTTTGTCATCTAGACCATTAAGAGTCACATCTGGTCTAGTTGGCAAAGCATACATGACGGCTGGTCAGTCTGTCGGATGCCTGCACACTATGTCAGTGTTGCAGGCATATCAGGCTGACCTAATAAAAGAGTGCTTAGATGGGGGGGGGAGCAACACCCGAACAGCTTCGAGAAGCTCTTCGGGCGTCGGATTTAGCTTTAAGAGCTACTAAAGAGGCGGCCTCTAGTTTGGGGCGGTCTATGGCAACCCTGGTGGCTACAGAGCGGCACCTCTGGCTGACACAAGCAGAGGTGTCAGAAAGTGATAGAGCTATTTTTATGGACGCTCCAATATCAAGCTCAGGGCTTTTTGGTGACGCCGTCAATCGCGTCGCCGAATCCTTTGACCGAGTGAAAAAATGCTCTAGCTCCCTCGGTGACTTTCTCCCCCCAAGATCTAAAAGTCAGGGGGCTGCTAAAAGACAGCCCCAGCCGTCAACCAGCTCCTCATATCGGGCGGTACAAAAGGAGAGTGTGGCGTCTCGGGCTCCCCCTCAGGAAAAGAGGGCCTGGAGAGCACGCTCTCAGCCTGAGCCTTCCTCAAAAAATCTCACAAGGAAAATAGTAATTTCCAGGAAGGCGAAGGATAAAAGGAAGTCCTGACGTGTTGGGAGTCAGGCTTCCCAGGGCCCCCCCTGGACATCGAGAGCGCCATTCGGCGCCCTCATTGAACCAGGGTCCGCGGAGAAAGGGATTTTTGTCTCCCGGGGTGGGCATTCCTCAGTGTCTGAGGGCATTGGGGACCCCACCCCCTCTTCGGAGGGTCCAAGAGCAACCAGAGGCCAGTCTCGAGAGGCTGGTACCCCTAGCACATTTTTTGGCAGCGTGGAAACACCTGCCGATGGTGTCTCAGTGGGTCCTGTTCACGGTGGAACACGGCTACAAAATACAGTTTTGTGCACGGCCACCTCACTTCAACGGTGTTACACCCACCATAGTGAAGCCAGAACAGGCTCTGGTTATGGAACAGGAAGTACTGGCTCTATTAAAAAAAGGCGCGATAGAGCGTGTTCTCCCACTCAACAGAGAATCAGGGTTTTACAGCCGGTATTTTATAGTTCCCAAAAAGGATGGGGGACTGCGTCCCATATTAGATCTGAGAAATCTAAATCGGTCCGTCGGGGCCCTCAGGTTCAGGATGTTAACCATCAAAAACGTGATGTCACAAATTCAGTCCGAGGACTGGTTTGTGACAATAGACCTGAAAGACGCATACTTCCATATATCCATCCTTCCCCAACACAGGAAGTACCTGAGGTTCGCTTTCGGGGGCGAAGCGTTCCAGTATCGGGTTCTTCCATTCGGTCTAGCTCTGTCACCTCGAACCTTCACCAAAGTAGTCGAAGCGGCACTAGCACCACTTCGTATGCAGGGTATACGTATCCTAAACTACATAGACGATTGGCTAATTCTAGCTCAGACTCACGATATGGCAGTACGACATCGAGATGTCGTTCTTACCCATATCAGAAGGTTGGGGTTTCGGTTGAACACCGCAAAAAGTGTGCTTGTTCCAGCCAGGACGACCATTTTTTTAGGTGTGCTATGGGACTCCATGACGATGCGAGCACGTCTGTCCCCGCCACGAATCGCTTCGATTCAGTCAGCCGTACACAGAGTCAAACTAGGCCAGTTCATCACTGTGAAACACTTTCAGAGAGTGTTGGGTCTCATGGCAGCAGCAGCCAGCATGATTCCGTTTGGTCTGCTGTACATGAGACCCCTGCAGTGGTGGCTCAAATCCAGGGGGTTTTCCCTCAAGGGGAATCCTTTCCGCATGATCAAGGTCTCGCGGCGCTGCCTTCGAGCCTTAAGTATGTGGAAAATGCCCTGGTTCCTGTCCCAGGGCCCAGTGTTGGGGGCTGTCTGTCATCGCGTCATGCTTATGACAGATGCTTCTTTAACGGGCTGGGGAGCAACCCTGAGGGGGCTTCCTGCAGCGGGACAATGGGGAGAACATCATCGTTCTTGGCACATAAACTGCCTGGAGATGATGGCCGTGTTTCTGGCCTTAAAACACTTTCTCCCCGATTTAAGGGGCCATCATATTCTAGTCTGCACGGACAACACATCGGTGGTCGCTTACATCAACCATCAGGGGGGTCTGAGGTCTCGAATGCTATGCAAGCTGGCACATCGGATCCTCCTGTGGGCCCAGAACAAAATTCTGTCCATCAGGGCAATGTATGTCCCGGGCCATCTGAACAAGGGAGCAGATCTCCTGTCGAGGCAGGGGGTGAGATCCGGGGAATGGAAACTTCACCCCGAGGTGGTGGAGACCATTTGGGAAAAATTTGGGAGAGCGCAGGTAGACCTGTTTGCTTCCCAAGAGACCACGCATTGCATACTGTGGTTTTCTCTCTCGCATCCAGCCCCTCTGGGATTGGATGCCATGGTGCAGACGTGGCCGAGGCTTCGTCTGTATGCTTTTCCCCCGGTCGCTCTGCTCCCAGGAGTCCTGGAGAGGGTCCGTCAAGACGGGATTCAGTTACTGCTGGTAGCCCCGTTTTGGCCTACGAGAATTTGGTTTTCAGACCTCATAGCCCTGCTGGCGGGTCTCCCGTGGGAGATCCCCATCAGGAGGGACCTTCTGTCCCAGGCGGGAGGAATGATACTTCATCCCCAACCCGACCTGTGGAAACTGTGGGTGTGGCCTCTGAGGGGGCCCACCTCATAGAGTATGGACTGTCAACCGAGGTTGCTCAGACCATTCTAAGCTCCAGGGCTCCCTCCACAAGGAAGCTTTATGCCCTAAAATGGGCTCTCTTTTCAGCTTGGTGTAGAGAACACCAGCTGAACCCAGTCAGCTGTCAGGTAGCCTCAGTGCTGGAATTTCTCCAAGATCGCCTGTCTGCTGGGTTAGCTGCATCCACTCTGAGAGTGTATGTTTCAGCTATAGCGGCCTACCGTTCCCCCCTAGATGATGAGTCACTAGGGCAGGACCCGCTTATTCGTCGCTTCCTACGTGGAGCCATAAGGCTAAGGCCTGTCAGCACACACAGAGTACCGACATGGGATTTAACATTGGTGCTCGAGGGCATCTCTGTTCCCCCATTTGAGCCACTGCAGGAGGCTTCAGATAAGTTTCTGACATTAAAAATAGCTTTTTTATTAGCTTAAAAAGGGTTGGTGACCTCCAGGCTCTGTCGGTTGCACCTTCATTTCTGGAGTTTGCTCCGGGCATGTCCAAAGCCTTTCTTTATCCCAGACCTGGGTATGTGCCGAAGGTGCCCACTCATGTGGCGAGACCTGCTGTGCTGCAGGCCTTTAATCCGCCCCCATTTCAGTCGTCGGACCAAGAGAAATTGAATTTACTCTGCCCAGTTAGGGCTCTGGATACGTATGTTAACCGGGTTAGCAACTGGAGAAAGAGTGAGCAGTTACTGGTCTGCTTCGGACCCTCAAAGAGGGGGAGTCCGGCGAACAAGCAGACTATAAGTAATTGGATAGTTGAGACTATTTCGGTTACCTATCAGGTTGCTGGACGTCCCGCACCTAAATTTAAGGCCCACTCCACAAGGGCTGTAGGGGCCTCCAAAGCTTCTATTTCGGGCTCTGCCCTTTCTGACATTTGTTTGGCGGCAGGATGGTCGACGCCACATACATTTGTGTGTCATTATCAGCTCGATGTAGACCCCTCACCAGGGTCCTCTGTTCTCACTGCGTAGTGTGCGTTCACAGTCAGCAGTGAATCTGGCCTAGTGGGTATTGCGTTCCCCTAGCGTTCTGGTTAGACGCAGTGTTGAAGTTCCCTAGAAGGGGAACGTCTCAGGTTACGTATGTAACCATAGTTCCCCGAGAGGGAACGAGACACTGCGTCTTCCGCCATACTCTCTTCTGCCTGTTACTTCTTTCAAGCAAATTTGAAGTTAACACTGAAGGCTCAGTGCAGGCTTTTATACTCTCTGGTCTGACGACACCGCTTAATTACATTAGATTGATTTCACATGTGCTTCAAGACGCGTATAAAAGAGGTGTTCCCCTAGCGTTCTGGTTAGACGCAGTGTCTCGTTCCCTCTCGGGGAACTATGGTTACATACGTAACCTGAGACGTTTTGCAATGTCTATTTTGGGTCACCATACTGTATGTGTAGGAGTAATAATGGTCATTAATAATTTACACCTGGAGAGAAAAAAGACACTCCCCCACAGTCTAATGTTCACCCATCAAGGGCATTGTAAAGCAATGTCCAGCTGCAAAAGCGAGCCCTAAACAATGTATGTGCACCTATACAGCATGCACAAATAATTACTAAAATGGTCTAAAACGTATTTGCAAAGATGTTGTAATAATTTTTGTGCATTATTCCAGCTTTTAGTAATAATTTCTAAATGACTCTAAGACACAGAAGTAACGTAAAGACAAAAGCTTTAAACACAAGAATAAATAATCTTTTAAACATGAAAAATAATTACTTTAAATCAAAATAATATTTTAAGACCTCTTAATAGATATTTTGCCCAAATAATTGCTGCCTTAGTTAACTCTTTCCAAACTTTGACTGGTTCATCTACGGTAAAATAAATATACAGGTATTTTAAATATGCAATTTTCTCCTGACTGAGGTGATCAGATTCTCTGCTTTCATGTATTTTCCACTTCTCTTGTTTTGGGGGTTTTGCATCGTGTGTCTAAGACTGTATTTGTGTTCATGAACACACCTAAGAGCACCTAAGAAACAGACAAAATTATTCCTCTGTAAACAGCACATTAAAATATCATAACATCTGCAAAATATTAATTATGTGTGTATATACATGCAATTTAAAATAAGATACTCATATTTTTTAATTCAACGATTGAAATGTATTTCACATTTTAGTACTTAGTAATGGTTACAGCACTTGACCTTTATGGAGTCATGGGAAAAACTGTTCAGTACGAAACATGAATACAAAATCTGTATTTCTATGAACATGGCACCTGTGTCGAGTTTTAATACATTTTTCAGTTTACAATCTGAGACAACCTTATTCGTCATTGACCCAATGACATTCCATTGAAAAATTGCATAATACCAACCCGAAGGATCTTCCGATGTCTCCCAATGAAGATCTCCCTCTCTGCGCTGGATCCATCCACACAAACCATGATCAAATGAGCAGCTAAGATAGCCAGACTCTGGAATAGAACATTTTTTCATGTTATACGTGATACCAGAGCTCTATAAAGATTATTAACGGCATTTGTTGACAGAGACCAGTGCTTGATAGTAACCAATAGCAATGCAATATGGCTGGTGGCGGTTGTTAATTTCACACTCTGTGTGCAAACAATCAAAATATTGGTTAAGGCTCTGGGCTGGTATTCCCAGCACTGCAGGTTCAATTCACATGTCCATTAACTGAGATCCTCCATTATCATCATGCCCCTGAGTAACACACTAAACAGAGGAACTGTCCTTGCAGCAGTGTGTAAGTGAAACTGCTAAATGAAAAGTAACTCAGAACAGTGCTATTCCTGAATTTCCCACAGGGATCAGTGAAGCGTGGGGATTTTTGTGAAAGCTGTTAAACCTCACACCGCTGATCCAATTCATCTGCTGCAGTATCATAAGTCAAGATTAATAACTACAAAATGCCTGTGAGGTAAATAACAGGGAACCTTACAAATATAAAGTCTCGCCATTGTGTTCCCAAGTGCTTTGTCTATGTATCTACAAACTGCACAATTCACTGAATACCGAAAATCCATCCGCGATTTCAGCAGAAATAAATGCAGCTTTGTCTTACCTGGGTCATCCTTCAGCTCCTCTTCTGTGTTGCCCAGTTCAATGTCTAAATCGATACCAAGAACATTGTTCTTCCCATGATTTCGTGGAACTAGAAAGAGGAAAAAGAAAATTGTATCCACTCTAGTATGTTCAGTACTCCAGACATGATTTTTAGATATATAACCTCTGCTGTTATAATCAGGGTGCAAATTACATGGGGGATTGTGTTTGACACCCCTAATTAAAGCTTGATCCCCAGTGAAGGATGTCAAATCAAGATGGTAAGGGGTGGATGGTGGGTCGGCCCTTTAAATAGTGAGGAATAACTTGCTCTGATCTGTATCTTAAATAATAATAATAATAATAATAATTAAAATAAGGGATAATATAAATATACATTTGACCACCCCTATAATGGATCAGACCATTGTAAATGCATAATCACCCAAAGCAGTCTATGCTAATATTCATTCAGCCATCTGAAAGTGGCAGATCTTTATCCACTGTTTGTTTTATATCAAATATAGGTCATCTTTGAGAATCACACACCTGCTTAAATAGCCGATCAGAGGTTACTTGAGGTCAGAATACACTGAAAATCCCTAAAAATACTGAAAACTTAAATAAGTTTCATTAATACATTACATGCAATTGGATATATATATATTTGGTTCACTTGAGTATATAAGTAACATTCCCGAAAAAGTTGATCCTCACAATTGTCAAAGTATAATACGCACCCGGCATATAATGTCTCCAGTTAGACTGAATGCAACTTTAATGGGCATCTTCTGTAAATCATGGCAAAACTATATGGTAGTCATTAACCATGACATGTTCTAGTGTACTAAATAAATGAAAGTTATATTACGCTATTTTAAACTTCATAAATTGTTTCTTAAATCAACATAAATGTTCAGGACAAGAAAAGATGCTCCTTCAATTGTTTAACCTATAACCGAAATACTTAATGGACGATTGGAGACAAGTGCAAGAATGCGTACATCAAATATATGGCAGGACAAAAGCTGGAAGGAGGTCAAGTCTGTGATTAGTCTATTGATTTCAATTATCCCTCAAGCCTCAGCTTGTGACAGCGCACACAAAAAAAAACATCTTCGAAACTAATAAGAACTTCAATGAACCAACTTCACCCTAAGGTCATTTTCAAACACTGCAGGTGTTAATGGTGGAACTGAACAACTTTGACATGATCATTATTGTTCCTAATTGATTAAAGAGGCATAATTATACCCTTATACCCTAGGTGTCTATTTGCCTTGTATCCTCAGTTATTTTAAGAGCCATCATTATTTATTAGGCCTATTGTGAGCCCTCGGAGACAGTGCAGGATAACAGATTTATGTCCTGAGGCAGGGCCGACTGGTAATGTAATCTCTCTAGGTGTGTCTTCTATTTTCATTAGGTGCTGTCATCTGGATAGGAGGCTTTGGGATGCAATTTGCTTTCCTGAAAAATCTGCCCACCGGTTTCGCCTTGTGGCAATCTCCAGAGATGCCCCAAAAGAGCTTAAGAACATGAAGGGACAACATAGTACTTTGAGTTCGGAAATATATATATATTTGTTTTGATACATCCAAAGTCCTTCACAGGCCTGTCCCAAATGGTACAGTCAGCGGTCCTTCTTGGATATACACATATTTTGTTACAAAAGACCACATGGACTGTTGTGTATCCTAGTGCAAGCTCAGCAAAGGCTTGTGAGAATCATAAAGCAATGTGGGACACTCCGCAGTCTTACAGAGTTCACAGAGAAGCATGGGTAAAGGCACATTAAGTGTATGAAAGTGTACTTGGCATCTATCTTGGAAACTCACATGATATTTTCAGGTATTTATTTTTAATGGTATGTAGGCAAACTCCTGAAATCTTTTAAAATGTGTCTTGGTTTTAATAACTTGCCAAATTACCAATGGCATCTGGGACAAGAATCTCAAGACGCTTAAGCCTCCTGAAATGCAACTACAAATTCTGAGGCATCTGCCTGCAGGGATATGGTTTTAAAAAAAGTGTTGTGATTTGGTTTCTTTGGTTCAGGCTCAAAAAACTCTTTTAGTCTGGACCGACTAAAGACCAGCTCAAGATGTAGGGGTAATTTTGCTCAAAGCGTGCCTCAATAACAAAATCAGATTTCCCTGCAGTGGTTTGAAGTTCTTGCGCTGATTGCATAGCAGATTCTGTGCTCCTATTGGTTCTTGGTTTGATGGTAGTCACAGCAGAAGTCACTGCAGGAAAGTGTTTGAAATCTTCTGACTCTGCTAGAACTTAATCGGAAGGAAAAATCTGATCGCAACAGCTATTAAGCGGCTGTTGGCGAAGATGTCAAACCAGCCACATATTTTAGCATGGGATTACAGGAATCTTTTAGGATGTCCCAAATTGGACTCAAATCAAATCATGGCTGAAATCGCACAGTGTGGGTTTGGCTTAATGCATGGTTGTCCAATCCAGCAGGTCAGCTGAAAAAGGAAGAAGGGACTTTGTGTGGAAACTATATCAATACACAATATCAATCTGTGAATTTTGGCTCATCTAAATTCATACACACAGCAGCGAGCAGCAAACACACAGCTGGAGCAGCGGGCAGCCATTTACTGCAGCACCTGGGGAGCAATTAGGCGTGAGGAGTTGCCTTGCTCAAAGGCACCTCAGTCATGGGTATTAAAGGTTGAAGAGTTTGCTTTTCATTCACCCCCCCAGCCTACAATGGCCAGAGTTTGATTCTCTAACCATTAATCCCATAACCGTAGTCATGGGTATTAAAGGTTGAAGAGTTTGCTTTTCATTCACTCCCCCAGCCTAAAACGGCCAGAGTTTGATTCTGTAACCATTAATCCCATAACCGCCCCATCAATTGTCCAGTCCTATTTCATGGGGGTCTCTGTCCTGCAGAGTTAAGCCAACCCCAATTAAACACAACTGAACCAAACTATTCAAGGTCCTCTGGATTACTAGAATCTTCCCGGCAGGTATGACCCAATCCTATATGGCACCCCTAGCTGTCTTCATCTGAGTGCACATGCTTCTGCCATAATTCTGCTTTGACTGTTGAGTTTAACTCTACTTGGAGCCTACTCAAATGCAATCTCTGCCCGAAGTGTGAATATAGGGGTCATAGATCCCCTAAGAGTTGTTCACAAGAACATTTCTGTACGCTAAAAAAGATAAACGGAATGCACCATCCCACACAGATCTCCTAATGGGTTTAACGTGATTAAGTCAAACACTATAGAATACATAAGACATGTCACTTGTATAGTTTTTAATGGGGAAAAAAGTGTAACGTCAGCATGGCAAATGAATACAGGAACCAATCATTGATCGGTATATAGACTGGCTATAGACTGACGATTCTCCGGGGGAGGGCGTAGGGCCAGTGAGTATCTGCAGATTTTGTGTGATTCAAACATTTACAAATTAAACTAAAGAGACAGTTGTTGTTACATTTCATTGGTGATTCCTAATATGAGTTTTCATCACAAGCTTGGCAAGCAATTTTGGAGAATTTGATGTTTCCCTGTTCAGACAGAATACCCAAGCAAACAGCCCGAGAGGCATTTCAAATATGGACGCCGAGTGAAATTACTTGCCTTAAATGTTTTTTTTAAGTGTAAAAAAGGGCACTGAAAGTTATTGTGGACATTTGCATGGTATTTGCAGGTATTTTCCAGATTCAATTTCAATATCTTGTCAAATTACAAATAAAGTCTAATAAAATTTGTATTTTTGTTATATTTTTGGGCCTCTTTCTTTCTTTATATGGGACAGTGGGATGACAGGCAGGAAATTTCGGGAGAGAAAAAGAGGGGAATCGGACCATGAAAGTACCTGGATCGCCCTTGGAGCACTTGCCCACAAGGCTACTGTAAAGCTTTATACAAGATTGCTATGGTTTTGCCTCTTCGGCATAAATCAGGCTCAAAAACTCATTCAGGTTGGTCCAAGCAGTGCAAGGTTATCTAATCCAGATACTGAAGGATTTCTATCTTGCATTTTAACTCAAGTGTCCCATAAGGTTTTTTTTTATCATGCCCAGTTTAGCTCCAGACCCAAATAAACAACACTGAACCAAACTAATCAAGGTCTTCTGGGTTACTCGAATCTTCTAGACTGTTATGACCCAATGCCACATGGCATCTCGAAGCCTTGCTGTCTTCCTCTGAGTTCATACTTTAGTGACATAATGCCACTTTCACTGTTGAGTCTAAGTGTCTATGGAGCCTGCTTAAACGTATTATTTCGAAAAGTGTGCATCTAGTCTCATAAAGCTTCTTAAGAGTTGCTCGCAAGAATCTTTCTGTAAGCTAAAATGTTGAACAGGCCATACTTTTTCACAAAGATCTCCTAGTGGCTTCAGTTGATAATACAGATTTAGGATAGTGATCAACAGAAAACTGTTTGTTTGAGACTTTATCTGCTGTACTATTAACAATCAACAATGTTCCGCATTTACCATTAAAAATGGCCAAGATTTCTCAAAGAGTAGCAATAATACTGAAGTAGATTTACTTACTGTGAACGTCACCTCTTTGTTTCTGGGTGATGTCTTTGATGCTGTTATCAATTGGCGTCACAAATGGGATGGTGAAAGGTCTGCGTGTAGGGATAAAGGGAACCACTGCTGTAACCACTGGGGATTTTGTGGTGGTCTGCTGATGGGACGGGACCTTAGGTTTAGTTGTCAACAGCACAGGGGGCTTCCTTGTTGGGATGAAAGGCTTACGGGTGGTGGTCGCCGGGACTCTCGCTGGAGGGGTGACTTTTTTAGTTGTAGGAGGTTTGGTGGTTGTTGTAGGTGAGATGCGTTTGGCCGTCACTGGGGGTCTTACTGTTGTAGTGGTCCTCTTTTGGTCTGAGCCTGGAATTTTGTTGCCGCCTTTGTTGTTATTGCTGCTCGGTGTGGTCTTTCCAGGTCGTGGAGGGTCAATTACCACCTTTGGGATGGCTAAAGGAGAACAAAGAGGACTGCCTGTTTAATTTGTAGGTGACATGAAAGCAAAATCAAGTCTTAACCTGTTTATTTTCTTCTTTAATAGGTTATATGGTTCAAACCTGGTCTAACTGGTGCTCAGATGATTTAACTGGTCTTAGTTTTAGCTAAAACTTCTAAAAGTAACTGTAAATTTTCATTGTTGTTTGAAACTATCCATTTAAGCATTAATAAGTTTTATTTTTTTTTTATTTGGGTTCTTGGTCAAGACCATTCATGTGTGTGTAAGTGTGTGTACCTTGTATTCATCACATTAAAGGGACTAAATGTCCACTTGAGGATAAAAACAGCTCATAAATGACACAGATTTAAGTTTTTTGAAAGTGTAAAACTGCAGAATGTTTTCTGTGAGATTTGGATTTAAGGGTAGGATTGTGGGAAGAGCGTAAAAAAGCATTTTGAGAGTCTTTGAGAAGTCCTCATAAAGTGTGTGTTTGTACAGTATGTGTATGTATGCATTGGGAGTGCAACAATTCAATCTACTTACGGTTCGGTATGCATCAAGGTTTTAGGGTCACGGTTTCGGTACGGTATGTGCTATGTTTAGAAAATAAAATGGCTACAGAAAAATTCAAGGAACATTACACATATTTTTATTGGGAAATAAACACCTGACAATACAACAGGTTTTACACATATTTGCATGTTTTCGCATTGATATATTATCAGTATACTGTATAAAGTAGGGCATTTTGAAAATTGTATGTTCAAATAAAAGCTTATATTTAGACTTTTTCTATTTTACATCTTGACTCAACAGTGTCAACGAATTACGCAGATAATAATTATGTCAACACATCTTAATAACTGAGCACTTTTAGAGTATTGATTACTTCTGTTTACATCCTGCTTGCATTACCAAGGCAACAACACATTTTTATTAACAATGATTCCAGAAGGCTCCGTTATTACTTATGAGCACCATCGTAGTAAATGAAACTTAAGCAAATAGCGAGGGTTTTGCTCTTCTCTCTCAATTCAGTGGGAACAGTACATAGAGAAGAAAACGTTTCTTTGCAGACAGCGGATAAACAGAATGAATAAATAAATTCCGCACAATCAGGTGCAGTATAACCCCCACCAGGAGCGGGACTGAAATAACAGACCAGCGCAAACAACATGCTGT
Organism: Danio aesculapii; assembly: GCF_903798145.1. NCBI lineage: Eukaryota > Metazoa > Chordata > Actinopteri > Cypriniformes > Danionidae > Danio > Danio aesculapii. Next base: position 10,901,354 of record NC_079435.1, on the reverse strand, counting down.
ATGTCCGAGTCCGTATGAGACATTTGTGGGTCTGGACAAGGAACCTCAATCCGCCTATTAGTGACCACTGATCTAGGCTATCTTTGCAACAACAACAACAAAAATCAGCATTCGATTATAATTCTGTCTGAATTATATTGTGTGTCAGAAGCGTACATAAGCGGAACTTTTTTGCTTTGTGGCAGTTGTTTTTAGCACCAAACCAATATTAATATGTACTCTGAACTGCGGATCACAGGGCGCACTGAACCGTGAGAGGACAATGGGACGATAAGATTTTTTACCAAGAACCATTACATCCCTAGTATGCATGTATATGTAATTTACCATAAATTAAAATGAGATCTAACAGCACAAAAAGGACCAAAAGCCCAAGTTAGAGAGCTCAGTTATAACCTATCAGCACCATTGTAGTGAATGAAACCTAAGCAAAGAGAGAGCATTCGGCTCTTCTCTCTTAATTCAGTGAGAACAGTTCATCAAGAAGAAAACTTTTCTTTGCAAACAGCGGGTAAACAGAATGAATAAATAGTGGGAGCAATCAGGTGTGGAATAACCCCCAGAAGGAGCGGCACCACTGATCTAGGCTATCTGCAACGACAACAAAAAAAAGAAATCAGCATTCCTTATTTTTTGTGTCTGTCTGAATTATATTGTGTCGGAAGCGTACAATTTTTTACTTTGTTGCAGTAGTTTTTATTAACAAACAAATATTAATGCGTATTCTGAACTGCGGATCACAGGGTGCACTGAACCGTGGGAGGTCAACAGGACGATTAGATTTTTTACCGAGAACCATTGCATCCCTAGTAGGGCTGGGTGATATTGCGAAAATAATATCACAATATCATGTTTCATATCATTCGATATCGATAATTATTGAATATTTTTAACAATACATTTAGGAATATTAGGATTTTTTTTTGTTATTTAACCAATTTGCCAACATTACTAAGGCATTACTATTATTAATTAATTAATAGTCAAAATCAAAAATATTTAAACAAAATATCTCATCTCTTTATAATAAAATAAACATCAGTGTTAAAATCTTATGAGACTCTTAAACTAAATAAAATAAATTTAAAATAAAATAATTAAAATAAATAAAATGTTACAAAGTGTGTGCAATGGTAAAGCATAAATGCTGAACGATCAAAGCTAACTTTAAGGTGTGAATAATAATGATACAGTAAACCTCAAACTCTGTCAACAACACAAATTATAATAATCAAATCTGAGCTTTCAAGTAAAGAAACTAACCATCATTATTCAAATACATGCTGAACATTACAAATTGTGAGGTTGAATGACTACATTACCCCCTATGCTAAAAAGCTTTCAGATGGGGTGCTAGTGGATGGGATGCACAAGAAAAGGAACCAAAAAGCCACTCTGGCGACATCCTTACATTTTTTTTATTTACAATCTCCTCACTGCTGCTGTACGGCACTCATTTTCACATGTGCTGTTATTCTGACCTGAAGTGAAAAGCAAATGCGCATGGATTCCTTGACCATTTACAATGGACTTTACCGAAACTACATACCGAATCTTTTTTTAGCGATATTGATAATGGTGTTCGGTCAATAAATATCGATATCGATTTTATCACCCAGCCCTAATCCCTAGTATGCATGTATATGTAATTGGTCATAATTTAAAGAAAAAAACTAACAGCACAAAAAAAAGACCAAAAGCCCAAGTTAGGCTCAAATAGAAACATATAAAAGCATATTGTTTGTTGTTGTTGTTGTTGCTGAAATTGAAATGTACGTTTATAGCTCATGTGTACAATGACTGCATGAAAGTCATCCATCACATTGGACAACAAAACCAGAAGTTTAAGCCTTCGTGCTCGTGTCATCTTTAAAAAGGCAGCACTAACGGTTTGTATGTGACAATTCCATCTCAGGTTTCACACAGGAGCTTTGATATGTGATTCCCGAGAGGCAGTAATTCAAGCCTTTCAGCACTTTTTTAAGTCACACCTGGCTTAAAGTTTCCAGAACAGATGCTGAGGAGGGATGAGTCGCCTCGCTGCTTTAACAATGATTAAATAAGATGTCAGACAACTGTATTTCTGTCCACTTACCAAATAATAACAAGATCAAGACTGAGGTGATGCATGAATAATGCTATATGAATAAAGCGGCTGACGGTGCTGTGTGAAAGTGGCAGTCAGTGCATGTGAAGAGTGCGCAGTTGTGTTGTCATCTGATGCTCAAGGTGATCCTCTCTTTGTTAACAAGATTAACAACACACCGGCTCTCATCCTCAAGTCAGTAAAGGCGCAGCAGACAAAAGAATTCCAGACATCGGCTATGAAGTGTCAGAGCACCTACAATAAATTCCTTAAAGCACTTACTGTGCACCGTTGCCATTTTCATCATATTTAAAAGAAAATAAGTATCAGACAAGATCATTTCTCGCTTTTACAAAATACACACACACATAGTCTGTATTAATTCAGGCTCACAAAAAATAAGCCTATGGCAGGATTTGTGTAGAATAATATTACGCATGTTTTGCATCAGTTTGAGTGCTGTTAAAAAAAATCTTAAAGAAAATGTTTTATTACATTTGGTTCATATCACCTCCCTGTAATCCAAACTATAGTGTTTAAGGCAGTGCTTCCCAACCCTGTTCCTGAAGGCACACCAAAAGTACACATTTTCAACCTCTTCCTAAGTAAACACACCTCAGTCAACACATCAGAACATAAAAAGAGACTCCAAAACATGGGTCAGATAAGGGAGATATCCAAAATATGTAGTGTTGACGTGCCTCTAGGAACAGGGTTGGGAAACACTGGTTTAAGGTGCCATTTGTATCTGTGAATTTTTGTTTTTAAACCTATAACAAGTTTTATTAAAATTGTCCCTGGCATGCGCAATACTCTGGCATCTTCGAACCAGTTTGAAAATGCTTGACCGCAATTTAGTATGGAAATGCTGGGGTTCGGTTTCAGTATAGATGAACTGAAACACAGGCTATTGAAAACAAAGTCACAGTTATCTACATTTGCTCTCTGACTGGTCTTTTGAAATATTGTGTATTGTTCCCTGCTTCATCAAGCCACTGTCATATGACCATCATGCAGGCGGTAAATACGAATCCCAGCAAAACCAATGCCCAGCAAGTGTGAATGGTCATGTTTCATGCTTTTTAGGCTGTGGACAGAGATTGTTTTTCTAAGGCTACATTTAAAAGACAACAGTGTAGCCAAAAAACAAAACAATCTACATTTACACATCTACGAAAACAGCCAAAAAGGTTGTATTACATCCTCCAGGCCAGTATTTGGCACTATCATTTTAATAACCAGTACCTGTAAGGAAGTGACAAAGTGCCATCGCACTGGCACTAGTGTGTGTACGTTCAAAAAAAAAAAAAAAATTAAAATACTTATTTAAAATGAACTGAAACAACACAATTCGTAAGATTTTTTTTAAACTTAACTTTGTTACGTTCAATCTACTTAAACTTGTTAAGTTAACTTAATCGATTTGTGTTGGGACAATATGAATGAATTGCGTGGGTCCCTGAATTTCTTTTACAATGTACTATTTGCTGTGTGTGTAAAATGTGTTTTCACTGTAGGTTGTAATGTGAAGTAAATACACACTTTGCCGATGAAGCGTTTACAAACACTTGAGCAGCAACACCATGTATTCCGCTATTGTTGTGCATTTGTTCATGCTTGCCTTTAATCTCCCTAAACATTTAGTATGCACAAGCATGATGTGATAATTTTTAAAGACTCATATTCGGGTGTTTACACCGACACAATAATGGCACTATTTTAAAAAACCTTATAAATCTTATGGCGTCAAATATTGAAATTAAAAACGTAATTTGCTGCAGTAGAAGAAGCTGTGTGAATCTTTTCTTTGTTTAATAAATTACTTGCGTCTCAAGGCTGAATTATACTTTCACATGGTGCCGCATTGTGGACCTCCGCTGACTACACGTGCACCTCACGAAACAGACGAGCCTTTATTTTTGACGTGTTCGCTGTTGTGATATTCATTAAAATGACAGGGGGTGGTCAAAAGAAACTGACTGTAAAGTCAGACAGATAAGCAGAGAAGTAGAAAGTTTCTGGAACTACGTCATATCATTAATATCATTCAGTATTTTTACTGACTAATTATTTTAATAATTTTATAAATAATTTTATTGATTATAAAGATTTTTATACCTATTCAAACGTCAATGCATCACTTGCTTTTGTTCATATCTCAGACAGCTCTACATATTATGGTTTATTAAAATATGAATGACAACAGAACATCGGGTGCTCTGCAAGTATATTTTCTATTATGGACTGAATAAAAGCAACAAAAAAAATACACACTAAAAAATACTGACATTTTTAATTTTTATTTAGCTCACTCTACAATTCACACATTACTGTCTGGCTAGTGTGTGTCCTCTGCTTACAGTATATGCTAAAAAGGCAATAATGGTCCAATATTCCTGACCATTATCACCAATGAAGCCTAGAATATTGTACACCGATAAGTTCAAACATTCTATTCCAGTTATCAAAAGAAATAATGTGTTACTTCATTTTAGTTTCACAACTATTAAATTGTTTTTAATTCATGAATAGTGGAAAAACATATTCTGTAATTGTTTAACTAAAGCCACATGGGTCTCCACTTTTGCCATGGTCTCTTTTTTTTGGGTTTTAACAAACGAATCCCTCAGGTTTTCTGAACGTTTTAACAAAAACTTTCTTCCTTTCCTTCTGCTGTTGCAATTTCTCAAAAAATGTTGTGTGCTCCGCCAGCTGAAATCTTGTCAAGCGAACCTCCAACCAACACAAACACCGCAATGACATCACAGTGGCCGTACACACTCAAGCGAACTAGCAAATGCATCAAGTATAAAGCAGCTTTCACAAGACGATGCCGACAAGCAATAGCACAGACACTCTTGACAATTCTGGAGGTAATTGATAATATAATAACATTAATACTGAAACGGTTAAGGCATTTTAGAATGACCAAAACAACATTTCAGATGTTCAGATGATTCAGTTTCAGATGATCAGCCTGCTGGTTTGTCCATTCACACACATTTTATCATCACATGATGTCTTAGACATTAGACATTTAGTCATTTAGCAGACGCTTTTATCCAAAGCGACTTACAAATGAGGACAAGGAAGCAATTTACACAACTATAAGAGCAGCAGTGAACAAGCGCTATAGACAAGTTTCAGGTGTGTAAAGTCTAAGAAGCAAAACATTAGTAAAAAATTTTTTTTTTTTTTTTTTTTTTTTTTTTTTTTTTTTTTTTTGGAGAGAGAGAGAGAGAGAGGGCACAGTTAGTGGTATAGCCAGAGAGGCAGTTGCAGATTAGGAAGGAAAGTGGAGACTAAACAGTTGCGTTTTCAGTCGTTTCTTGAAGACAGCAAGTGACTCTGCTGTTCTGATGTAGTTAGGGAGTTCATTCCACCAACTGGGCAGATTGAATGTGAGAGTTCGGGAAAGTGATTTCTTCCCTCTTTGGGATGGAACAACGAGGCGACGTTCATTCACAGAACGCAAGTTTCTGGAGGGCACATATATCTTATAACAAAGTCACATGACTTTTTTATGCGAATACTAGAATTTGTTCAACAAAAGTGTTCTCATCATAGGTTATGCGCATTTATTCTTATCAAATAAAAAGTTTATCATATTCAGTTATGCACATATGCTTTTTATGTGCATTTTTGAAAATTTATGCGAATCTTGGCTTTTTTATCCACCATTTTTAAAGCACATATCCAAAATGGGCATAAAAATAGGTGGATGGAAATGTATCTATTGGCATGTAAATGAACAGGCAAAATGAATGAAAATTCAAGCCATGTAAACTTTTCCTAAAACTCAGTAAAAACAGTTTACACAGACACAATAAGGGCAACATTTTCAAAAAAATGTATGCGTTTTCAGTCATAAAAATGCCATTGTCATCTAAATGAACTGGCAAAATGCATAAAACATTTATGGCATGTAAATTTATCCAGAAATGCAGTAAAAAGTCAATCGGAAGAGTGTTTTCATTCAAAAATAATTAAAAAAAACACACCGTTCCAATAAAATCTGCGTTTCTTTCATCATCATTTACAAACATGCAGGATAACCTTTTGAGTATCAATCCAAGCAGATTCATTCCAAAGATTTCTTGATGTTTTCAGTCGCTACTCCACATTCCTCTTCCCGTCATTCATCTACTTTATGCTCCACTGGCAGAGTGTCACGCTTAAAAGGTGAACAATCTACCTGCGCTCAACTTCCAGGCTTTTTATCCAGACCTTCGCACCATCCATCTTCTTTTCTAGCCTGACAAGTGCACCAATCCCGCACGGAGGAAAACAATTCTACAGAGAAGATGCATTCAGTGCTGCGGCAGCGGTAGTTTAACCCGCAGAGGTCATAAACTTTTTAATAACGCTGTTGCTTTGTTGCCACTCTCACACACAACCCAGATCAGTCTTTGGCACAAAAAGGCCTGTGGCTCTTTTAAAGTCCATCAATCTCTGGCAGCGTCTGTGATCGGCCTTTTTGCTTGGTTATCTACTTTCCGCATGCCACTTCACCTCTTAATGATAACCTTGCTTGAAAGCCTTTATACTAATGATTCCTGACTTTCCAAACCGTTGTCCTGAAGTGCTTTTAAAGTGCCGTTCCACCTTATTTTACATCATGCAGCTGCTTTTTAATGGAAATTAATCAAAATCTCAGAACAGATGGGGAGCAATTAAATTGTTGCCTGATCTGTAATGTGATTAGTTTATGCATGGAGTGTTGTTCATTTATCCAAATTTTATGTTTTTATTGTTCTAATTTTCACCGGTTAATTTAAATGTGTGCATTGTAGCAGTAACAGAAGACTCGTAGATTAAGATATTACATTTGTACACTCTCAGAAATAAAAGTCACTGGGGCGATACCTTTTCAAAAGGTACTTTTTTTGTTCCTAATAGGTCTACGCATAGCACGATAACCAGTTTCAAGTTTTACCCTGGTTTGCAAAACTCAAATTTTCAAAAAAATACAGTTCCTAAGGTATATGTAAGGTTTTTACAGGCTCATTGCGGATATATACCCAGGTCTACCTTTCTGGGGACAGTGAAATACATAACTGGAGGTACGCCTGCTCACAGTTTTTGATTTTGCAAATCCACCAGAGACTTCTTTATATGCTTTTTGATGATCTCAAATTCCTCTAGCATGTCCTTTTCTCATGTAAATCCACCAGAGGGTGCAATATACACTTCAGCCAACCAGCCAACTAAGGTCGCAAGTTGTGTTGTTACAAACATAGTTTGTTGATTTGGTGTTTCCCAAATCCGTCGTTCCAACGAACATTCGCAAACTGCGCTGCAAACTTCTATGCTCGCAACTACACTTCTGGAGCTGTAGTCAGAAAAATAGTTCCTGGCTGTGTTCTATTCCCAGTTATCCCTCCCTCATTCAGAACATTTTATGAATTAATGTTAAACTTGGAAAGATTTTTTTAAAAGCATTAAAGTCATCTCTCTTAGGTGTGATTTGCTTTCAAAGTATTTTTACAGTTCAGTTTTAGCCATCTTCATGTTTACAATTGCGTTCCCTTTGCAGTGCACTTTGAAAACATTGATGCCATTTGGAACACAGTCGTGGCTCATGACGAAAGCTATAGGTTACCTATTATTTAAAAGCGGAATTTATGTTACATCTCCAAAGTTTGTGAAAACAAAAAAACACAGCAAACGTTAATGCTTTCAATTTATAGTAGGTCATTTATTAAGTATCTGTACTGTATATGACGTGGGCCTGTTGGTTAGCACATTTCTGCAGTGGTTTACATGTGTCAAATTGTAAAAGTAGACTTAAAAAATAAATAAATAAACAATATCCTATTTAATAATAATGATAATAATCATCACCATCATTAATATTATTATTAACGTAAGATTTTTTCATTTCCTAATAAATAATAAATATTAAATTTCATTTGTTAATAAACAGCCTCATTATTTATTAATTTATATGATTTATATATGATATTAGAACACGTGTTGTCTTTTGTAAGTGATTTTATGTTTTAGAATAGAATATGTAATGTTCTCAATAATATTTGTAAAGGAAACATTGGTCCTGTATGAGCCATTTAGATATATTTCAATAAATATGGATAACAAGTGCATGTTTTTACCAAATCTAATATTGGATTTTTTTTTAAATGCGTGCGCGTGTAAAACAATATAATTTGCACAAAGAAATTATGGGGTTCTTCTCTAAAGAAGTTGTTACTTCATCCCGTTTAGATCATCATTATGGCCGTTTTAGATTATAACTAACATGAATCAAACGATGGATCTGCGACTAGAGGTTTTGGGAAACACTCGTCACTACATCGTTCTTTTCCTAAAGGATGTATCGTACTATGATAGTTCAGCCACGAGTTATGTCGTTGTTTGGGAAACGCACCCCAGGCCAGCTTGCTGTTGATCGACTAACCCACCCGTCCCTTTCTCTAGACCCAACCAATAGTGTTTTCAAAACCAGTCCAATCCACATCCCAAGTTCATCGGCATACACGGCAAGCTATTAGGCAAACTGGTAACAGCTAAAAAGCCATTTGTTCGGAGGTAAGTGGTCAGGTGGTAGCACTAAATGGAACAGAAGCCATGAGCGGCATAATACCGCCCCGTAGCGTTCATTTTGAAGACGAAATGCAGCTAGACGTACTTCTACATAATTTACACTCTCCAGAAATGTAGACATGGGTATGTGTCCACAATGAGCCTGTGTTGCTATTATTTTTACAAGTTTTTTACAACTGTCAACAATATTCCCAGCTGAAAAGGACCCTGCATATGGTCAGCTATTGGTCTGAAAAACAAGTTGCTTGTGCACCAACATCCAAGCATGGTATAGACCTGAACAGTGCAGTGGCCTTATTTTATATCCACAGAAAAGAAAGATATCTAAAGATGCCTTTTAGAAAAATCTGTGTTTTTGAAACTAATGAGGACAGCAGAAGCCTATGATTTACATGAATTATCTAGCCTGACATTTTTTAAATGTTTCTTAAAATAGAATATATTGTGTTCAATGGGGGGGAATTATTTTTTTTTTTACCCAGACATTTAAAAAGAATACCATAATCCCAATACTGTGATATTTTTTATCTAAGGTTATCAAACCGTCAGAGTTTTATACTGGCCATTGACTAAACATAAAGGTACATATTAATACCTAAAAAGTACAAATGTGTAACTTACAGCAGGGTTGGTAAACGATATTATATCAAATCACGATAAACCTTATGTCAATAACAATGATAAGCTCTGGACTTTTTTACTCTATATTGATCTAAGAGCCAATCACACAGCTGAAATGTACAACAATGGGAATCTAAAAGTGTGCTAATATTAGAGATGTACTGAATTTTCGGCCACCAAAAATGTATTGGTTGAAAATATGTTGTGGTCGAAAATTTAATGAACCATCTTATTTTTCAATCATTGTTGGGGTACTCTTTTAAGTCTGGAAGCATTAACAACTTATATCGAAAAATATATCATTATCGTTCAATATGGAAAATAATTATCGATATTGCATTTTTGCCATATCGTCCAGCCCTACCTTACAGTACCTTAATGCAGTGTTTTCCAACCCTGTTCCTGGAGGCACACCAACAGTACATATTTTGGATGTCTCCCTTTTCTGACCCATTAACTTCAGGTGTTGGAGTCTCTTCTGATGTTATGATAAGTTGATTCAGGTGTGTTTGATTAGGGAGAGGTTGAAAATGTGTACTGTTGGTGTGCCTTCAGGAACAGGGTTGGGAAACACTGCCTTAATGGTACAAAAGTGAACCTCAAAAGGTACAAAAGTGTACCCTAAAGGTACTAATGTCCACCTGTATGGTACAAAAGTGTACATTTTGAATAGGTACCACCCCAATCACAGATTTTGTACCTTTATTTCTGAATTAGTAGATTAAGTTTGTCATACTCACGTTTGCAGTCGTAGCCCACGGATCTGTGGTCTTCTTTACACTTGCACTTGTATGAACCAGGTGTGTTATAGCAGGTGGCGTATGGACCACACTGGTGCTGACCCAAAGAGCATTCATTCACATCTGAAAAAAATAATAAATAAATAAACAAAGCAGAATTCATCTGGAAATAGGCGGCACAGTGGCTCAGTGGTTAGCACTGTCACCTCACAGCAAGAAAGTTGCTGGTTCGAATCCCTGCTGGGTCAGTTGGAATTTCTGTGTGAAGTTTTGAACTTGTCTATAAAGTCTCCGCTCAACATTTTTCATGGATGATTTATTAAATTGTGCTGTAAAATTTTTTTGGACTGGGATTGAAACACATTTTAATGCCTGTCTATTTATAAAAATATTATAGAATTAAGATAATGTGATTTAATTACAATTTAGATCTGTACAACTATATGTCTCTTTAGTGTCTATCCATATATATCCACACTGTATATATCATAACCTATATAATTAATAAATAAATAATGCCATTAAATATAATGGTCACACTTTACAAAAGGCTTCATTAGTTAATGTATTATTAACATGAACTAAGTATGAGCATTTATTAATCATAGATCAACATTTAAAATACTAAATAAATTTAGTATTTTAAATTTTAAATTTAGTAAAATTACTAGTATTTATTAAAATACTAATTCATGCTAGTTAACATTAGTTAATGGACTATGAGTTAACATACCCTAACAATGAACAACTGTATTTTCATACACTAAACTTCATTAAGTCATTAAGTAACAATAACTACTACAACCTCATTGTAAAGTGTTCACCACTATATTAATAATAGCATTACATGTGCTAATAATAATAACTTTTGGAAAAGAGAAATCTTTTTATCCTTTTCTTAAAATCTGAATAAGACTGATGTTTTAAAAAAATTAATTGGCGGTGTTGTTATTAAACCAGAGCTTGGCACAAAATCTCCACTGTTGGCAGGAATGAATGTGAAGTTGCAGATCTGTTTAGCAAAAGCAATCAAAAGTGAAAAGTTTTTTCTTTATTTGACAATCATCAAATCAAATAATGCTAATCAATTCCAGCAGTGTTTGACAGCTTTTTGGCTCAAATTTTGCTTATTTTTCAGCATGGCTGTTCTTGAGTACTCTACAGTACTTTTTTATTTTACAAATGCGTACAGTGTGTCTTAGCCAATTTTTAAAGTGTACTTTTAAGTTTAAATATTGTTTGTTTGTGTTTGGTTTCATTTGTTAATTGTAGACATCATGAGGCCGTAGTAAATGAGACGGCAGGACATCTGGAAAAAATGGGTCAGACCACTTTATACATTTTGACCACTTCATACATTTTTGTTGCACTGAAAAAAAAAATGATTAATTGGACTTACTCATTTTTTTAAGGTAAGTGGTTGCAAACAATTTATATGGGCTGAATTTAAACAAACAAATTACAGTAAATTTAGTAATAATCAACTTAATTTGCTTGTTTAAATTCAGCCCATATAAATTGTTTGCAAACACTTACCTTGAAAAAATGAATTCATTGGATTTACTCTTTTTTGGGTGTGGAAAAATCCTCTTTTTTGTAACAAATATTGTTGGTATAATTGTATCTTTTTTGTTGGTCAATCATCTATAAAATGAATAATAAGAATAAATAAATATGGGTAAAATGAAGTGTGTTTAAATACAAAGCCCGCTACCATAATTGCACACTATGTTTACTGTACCTGTACACTGATATTTCCCATTGATGTACTGCAGGTCAAACCCATCATGGCACTTGCAGATGTAACTCCCAAAAGTGTTGATGCACTTCCGAAAACGGGGACAAACTGCAAGACCTGCGGCACATTCATCCACATCTGCAGAAAACAAACACACAAGATTTATTTAAATGTATTTTTGGATGGCAAGCATCAAACTAGTCCTGATCACCTTTCTAATTATGATGCTTTTACTCAAATCACAATCCCTGAATGTACACTCACCAGCCCCTTTATTAGGTACGCCTTACTAGTACCGGGTTGGACCCCCTTTTGCCTTCATCCTACGTGGCATAGATTCAACAAGGCACTGGATATATTCCTCAGAGATTTTGGTCCATATTGACATGATAGCATCACGCAGTTGCTGCAGATTTGTTGGCTGCACATCCATGATGCGAATCTCCTGTTCCACCACATCCCACAGGTGCACTATTGGATTGAGCTCTGGTGACTGTGGAGGCCATTTCAGTACAATGAACTCATTGTCATGTTCAAGAAACATGGTGCGTTGTGGTCATAAAGGGATAGACATGGTCATCAACAATACTCAGGTAGGCTGTGGCGTTGACACAATGCTCAATTGGTAATAATGGGCCCAAAGTGTGCCAAGAAAATATCCCCCAGACCATTACACCACCACCAGCCTGAATCATTGATATAAGGCAGGATGGATCCACGCTTTCATATTGATGACGCCAAATCTGACCCATCCGAATATCGCAGCAGAAATCAAGACTCATTCTCTTTTTCGGACCATTCTCTGTAAAAGAGATGGTTGTGCGTGAAAATCCCAGTAGATCAGCAGTTTCTGAAATACTCAGACCAGCCCATCTGGCACCAAGAACCATGCCACGTTCAAAATCCCTTAAATCAACTTTCTTCTCAATTCTGGTGCTCAGTTTGAACTGCAGCAGATCGTCTTGACCATGTCTACATGCCTAAATGCATTGAGGTGCTGCCATGGTATTGGCTGATTGGAAATTTGTCTCAATGAGCAGTTGGACAGGTGTAGCTAATTAAGTGGCTGGTGACTGTATGGCTGTTTCTCAATTCCAAGAACGTAGAGAACGGACTTGCATTCTTGTGGAGACCGGTCTTGCTAGGTCACCTAGAAAGGACGAACTCGGGAGACCGCAAGAACAGAGAACGCGTCCTGTGAGAAATGAGATGCTGCGTTCTACCCTGGTTCTTCCTTATGGTCACACGACCCTCGAGCATCTTTAACCAAATCTTATTTAAACATTACAGCATTCATACAACGGTTTATTGTTTTTCCTCTTTTCAAAATATATACTCTGCATAAAAACTTTACAATTATACGTTGCACAATATAAATAAAACAGATTTTAAAACAAATTTCAGCAAATAAACACCCTTAATGTGTGTATTCCTTTATTAAGATTTTCATGGTAATGTTTATATTCACCATTTCATTTATCAAAACTTCTGAGGTAAGTAAGTTTTATCTTTGAACTTTAATAATAAACGTATATTAAATGCTGCGCTTCCCACCTCCAGTCGCAATGACTTCTGGGACTTCTAGAGCGAGTTCAGTGCTCAAGTCTGCATCGGTGCGTCCTCGATATCAAGAACACATCCGGGATATTTCACGCGTCCTCTGTTCTTGCGGTCTTGAGTTTTGGAACTGAACTTTGGCAGCTGATGATGGCGTTACACGAGAACACGAGGACGCAAGACCGCTGAAGAACGCATATTGAGAAACAGCCTATATGTTGCACAATGCAGTCAGGATTGATTTTTGGGACACTGACTGGAATTTTGGGTCTGTCAATACCATTTTTTTTTTTCATCTGTCAGTTTTGAGATTTTTGCAGCGAGTTCATCCAAACTACACTTTGAGTATTTTCTGTTCCACGTTTGATTAATTAGCGTCTGTAGATTTCAATTACAAGACTTATTTTTAAAGGCTATTTTCTTAAAATGAGTTTTTTCTTCCTGCACTAAGTAGCACTTCTACCAAACTTGACAGTTTTATGTATATCTTTATTCTGAAGGATTAAAAAGAGGGATATGTTCATCTGTTTTTATATACTTTTTTCAAACATTTCTCAAGTGTTGTTTAATGGAGCGAGAATTTAACATTTCTTTTTGTTTGGCTGGAATAAAAGCAGTTTTTAGTTTAAAAAAAGAAGGTAATTTTATTAATTATTGTGTGTTGTCCAATGATTTGCCTAATTAACCTGCCTAGTTAACCCAAACAACCTAATTTAACCTTTAAATTATACAAGTAAAATATTATGGACTGTCATCATGGCAAATACAAAATAAATTAATAAATATGTTTTTTTGAAAATATTGTGTTTAAAATTGTGTTGAAAGCACATCATGATTTCACCAAGAACGATGCAATCCTGGATTAACACTGATGTTGATCCTGGAACATCATTTTTGTTTGAAAATATAATCCATTCCTATTCCCTACCTCTAAACCCAACCATAACTGTAAATTATTCGCAAAATCAGAGGAAAATACTAGTTGTATAACAATCATGTAAAAGTGCATAAGCCTAAACTTAACATAAACGGTAAACATATCCCTTAATTCTGATTGGCTGATTGAAATGTTTTTCTAGGATCAACATAGATGTTAATCCAGTAACACGTCCTACTTGGTGAAATTAGGTTGGCAGTGTTGGAAAAAAAAATCTTCTCTATATTATACAAATCTTTTATATAATATATAAATATTTTAAGAAGAGTAAAACCTTCACATGAGGGCTAATAATTTGTACTATATATAAACTTTATTCTACAGTAATTTTGGGGGGCTCTTTGCAGACCATTAAACTATTGAAGATAATTTGCAGACCATAAATAACATTGAAGATAATTTGTTTAACAAAACAAAACAAACAAAAAAAACTATTTTAAACCTTTTCATATGCCTATGCTGAGATTTTAACAAAAAAAATGGTGCATGTTTTATTTAAATAATGTCTGATTTGCATATTTTAACGTAACTTGGGAAGTCTGATTAATTTAACTCTTAACTATTTTCCCTTATTCACCTGCAGTGTCTTGCCTTAAACTAAAGTGAGACATACATCAGCGCTCCGCATGAGTCTGAGAGCAGCGAGCGGCAAACTCAACACTTCTGTCTGCATGTACAGACATCCATCTGACAGGAGCTGCCCTCCTTGGAGCAATAAATGTCCTTGCTGGAATACCTGAAGAGGTGAACACCTGTGCTGTGAAGCATTAAGATGGTCAGTCTCTGATTGATGGTCCTCCAGTAAAAAAAAGAAACCTCAGTTTTCTGCACTCATAGCCTCCAGAAAAAGGGGGAAGATTTTCTGAAGATGTATGTGTGTGGAAGTGGCACAGGTTAACTTGCTCAACTAGTTGAATTCCATTTGGTATTTAAAGGGGACCACTTTTTACAGGATGTAAAATAAATCTCCGATGTCCCTAGTGTGTGTATGTAAAGCTTCAGCTCAAAATAACCCACAAATAATGTTTTACAACTCTTTTAAACTGCTCCCTTTAGGCATTAAATCGCAATTGTGGTATTTTGGTGTCTGTTGCTTTAAACTCAAATGAGATTGTGTTTTTTTTTAAAAGAGGGCGGAGCTACAGATACCCATGTGTCAGTATAGTGGCAGATTCAAAAACAAGACTAGCATACAGTGCTAATGTCAATCAAAGTGTTTCTGCAGACAGTTTTTATGAAGTGTGATTATAAAAAGTCAAATTAATACTTTTTTACCATTATATGCAGGCTATACTCACAGACTGTTGCCACACAACTGTGTTTAGACCCCTTATTAAAGTGATTTTTGCATAATAGGTCCCCTTTAAATTTGAATATGAGCTTCTACTGAATGTTTTTGTTGGATTCGGTTTCTGTGGCAATGGAAGGTCATTAAAGCAGTAATTAACAAATGCCATAATCAAACTTCCAAGCACCTAAAGTGTAATTAGCATATCAACAGAATGAAGCACAGACTCTGTTGTCAAGGGCTGTTGAGACCCTTAAAGGGCACCCTGGTTATTAAGACTTGTATGGCTTATACGGAGACCCGGAAGGGACGTGGTGGTGGGGAAAAAATAGGTGGAAGAAAAAAAATTAGTGGAAGAAAAAAAAAAACAGAGTGATAAGAAAACATATTTTTAAGTTTTTTTGCGTTCTTTCGCAAAGATGTTTTGCGTTATCTCGCAAAACTGTTTCTCCACAAACACTTCCTGTTCACTTCATTCATGTAAACCTTCCCGTTTTTACAGAAATTCTCCCATATTTTACCATTCTATCCCACTATCATCCTATCATTAGGTATTTTCCCATATTTCTGATATATTTTTAATATTTAAAGCACGCTGAAATTAATATTAAAATGTCTGCATTCACTTTCTTTACATTAAAGGTGTGCGTCGATCGTTGCCTTTCATATGCAACCGTATAAGCGCTGTATGACAGACGCTCTCCGCACAATAAACTGATCCCAGATCAGCTTCAGTACGCGCCATTTACAGAGGAGCAAAAGTGCAGGACACTTTTGGATTCGGATGTATGTTTAAACAGACAAATACACTGAATAATATGTAAACATCTCCATCCTGCATGTTTTATTTTAAACATGAGCGCAAACAGTTTCTAAAGTAGCTAATGGAATGCTTTCATTATAGATCTGTGCATTCTTACAGTGACACCTCTGTTATCAAACAAAACAAAACGAGACATTCATTTGCTGCTCATTTGGTAAGAATGGTAAAATACGGCAGAATTTCGGCAAAAACAGGAGGGTTTGCGTGAATGAAGTGAACAGGAAGTGTTTGTGTGGAAATTTTGCGAGATAACGCAAAACATCTTTGCGAGGGAACGCAAAACATCGTTGCGAGATAACGCAAAATCTTTGCGAGGGAACGCAAAACCTTAAATATGTTTTCCTATCACTCAGTTGTTTTTTTTTCTCCCACCCAGTTTTTTTTTTTCTTCCACCAATTTTTTTCTCCACCATCACATCCCTTCCGGGTCTCCGTAGACTAAAATTCTTGTTTATCTGAATAACTGAAGTTAGATATTCTGCTTTAAAAATGTGTTACCTGCTGGAACGTCTGTCTTTGTTTTGGTCTCTTTAAACCCGCCCACTGCCAGTTTAGCCAATTATATTTCAACACCCCTGGTTGCCTTGCCGGAAAACTGTGTATTTCATTAATTTAGTCAGAAAGCCTCTCAAAGTATGCGACCATTCCACATGAGGTGGTCATTAACCCATTTAAGCCCACCAGCAACTATAGTTGTCGAAATTCATAGTTGCTATTTTCCTTTTATAAGTAATTTTCTACATGTTCTACAATGCCATGCAAGCAAACAACCAAATAAAAGATTTCAAGAAATAAAAAAAGAAATTGATTAACTTCCTGTCACATAAGTTAACAAATTATCAGGTTATTGGTCTTGTTTAATGTTTTTTGCTTCCAAAATACCCCATCTAAACACAACTTAACAATTTACTGACCTTTACTTTAAAGTAGTCTTTTTTGATACACAATTTGATACACAGCTAAATCCTCAGAGTAACATTAACTTCTCCCACTGGTTCCATATTCATGAAATTGAATGACAGATCATTTTTGGGGGTTCATATCAAATGGTTTTTCTAATTTTAAACATAATAAATGCATTTATTGATAAGTATTAATCTCTTAAAAGCAGTTGTTTAGAGTTAGAATGCCAAATGTTCTCCTCCTATCCAAATTTTACATTGAAGGGTTCTTACAATATATTTGTCCACCGGCAACTATAGTTATAGCCGCAAATTCAAATAAGATTTTCTTGAAAAAAAATTAAAAACCTGGAAAAAATAAATGCAAAACATGTTTATATAGGACACTATTAACGAAGCTAGATGAATGAAACCATTTTAAAAATGTTGGCACAAATGGGCTAATTAGCAAATAATATAAGTATTCCGAACGTAAGCATTAGGAGAGCAGGTTACATTGCAACCCCGTGTCCTAACAACACACTACATGACGAGATTTGCAGTGATAAGCAATTTGACTGTTTGCACCAGAGGCAACATGACAGAAATCTAAATACAGCCATTCAGAAGCACAGAATAGTGCACTCACTGCACTCCAACGAAATGGTAAGGTTTATAATCTAATTAATACATATTAAACCTCATAAATGTCATGTAAAAGGCATTCAAACTCGCATTATTAGCATTTAACACTGCATCAAGGACATGAGGTGTCCCTAAGGTGATCATTGTCATAGTTTTCTTTTGTTCAGCTGTGTTGGTTGGAACGAAAACTCCTTTTAATATGGAAATTATCCCTTCTATTGTGTGCCGTTGCTTTTATTTAGAACATGATTTAAATCAGCCTTTAGGCTCGATAGTCAGTCATGCTCCTGTTGGTGTCGTCAATCTGGCAACCTATGCTTGCATTTGTTTTGAACCAATCGTGCAATACCTAGTTCAACCACTGGGTGTCAAGCTTACAAACTGTACATTTAAAGCAGCACTATATACGTTTTCTGTCAAACATCAACAAAATAAGTTATATAAATCTTAAAGGAGCAGCATGTATGATATTGCAGTCCAAAATAAATATATTGGAGAGGGTTTTTTTCACCCAGCCCCTCCTCTGAAGACTAAACGCAAATATAGGTTGCCAGATTGACGACAGCAATAGAAGCAAGCATGACTATCGAGCTTTACAATGTATCTGCTCTACTGTCTTCCAGAGGTCACATTTTTTAGCCGTGCCACTATACAATGAGACAACCTTCAAGTCTGAAATGAAAAGCAAGGCAACCCTGAGTGGCAAAATACAATTGGGTGAACTGGCAGTGGGCAGAGTTACTCAGACCAAAACTAAGACCGACTTTTGGACAAGTAACACACATTTTCAATAATGTCAATCTATCATTAGTTTTCTACTACATATTTCAGTAAGAGACTTCATTTACGTCATACAGTATTGAGCTATAGAAGTTTAATACCTGTGCAGGGCTGCTCTGTGAACAAAAGCCATTGTGTTTTGTGACAAATCTGAATTGCAAAGGTTTTTCATCTTTTCTGACAGCCACATCAAAACTTATGTCACACACATGAGAGATGGCTAGACAGAGATCGCACTCTCTTTTCTCCTGCCTTGAAGAGGTCGTATGATTATTTAATGCCTTTTCTCTGCTTGATTTCTTCATCTGTTAATGTTCACGCAGATGCTTTTATCTGCAGCAATTAACAGTGCATTAAAGAAATATATTCATGCTACCTGGAAACAGCATTCCTGGCATAATATTTCATTAAAAACCATCAGAAATGATAACTACAAATTGCATGAAATTCATTTTGATATTAATTATAATGTTGTAGTTTATATATATATATATATATATATATATATATATATATATATATATATATATATATATATATATATATATATATATATATATATATATATATGTATGCCATTATTGGTGACTCAGTGGTTAGCACTGTCGCTGGATCAGTTGACATTTCTGTGGAGTTTGCATGTTCTCCCAGTGTTAGCGTGGGTTTCCTCTGGGTGCTCCGGTTTCCCCCTCAGTCCAAAGACAGGTGGTACAGGTGAATTGGATAAACTAAATTGGTCGTAGTGTATGAGTGTGAATGTGTGAGTGTATGGGTTGCAGCTAAAAGGGCATCCACTGTGTAAAACATATGCTGGATAAGTTGGCGGTTCAATCCGCTGTGGCGACCTCTGATGAATAAAGGGACTAAGCTGAAGGAAATTGAATTAATGAATTATAATAATATTAAATAATTTATTTCAAACATTATTTTACTAGTTAAAAATAACATTAGTTATAAACTAAATATATTATTATAATATGTGACAAAATAAACTTTAATATAATTATTTTGTGAATAATATTTATTGGCACTCAGATAAATTAATGGCGCTATGTTGCATACTATTATTATTACATTATATACTGCTAAAGTCATTTTACTTGCTTGCAGAACGCATGACAATGCAGTTCATTCATTCATTATCCTTCGGATTAGTTCTTTATTAATCAGTAGTCGCCACAGTGGAATGAACCGCCAATTTATGAACCGCCAATGTTTTACACAATGGATGCCCTTCCAACTGCAACCCAGAACTGGGAAACACCCATACACACTCATTCACACACATACACTACAGCCAATTTAGTTTATCCAGTTCACCTATACCACATGTGTTTGGACTGTGGGGGAAACCAGAGTACCCAGAGAAAACCCACGAGGAGACGAGGAGAAGATGCAAACCCCACACAGAATGCCAACTGGTTCATCCAGCACTCGATACATTATCAACTCTGATATTATATATGTATATATATCTTATTTGCATATAATTTATTATTATTATTTTTTTTTATTTAGAGATAGCATCATCTTGCTAGCTTTGAGTATGAAGGAATGATAATGTGCACACACCCACACTCTCTCTCTCACACCCACACAAACGTACCCACACAGGTCCTGCCATCTGGAGCCAGCTGTAGACCTGGAGACGGGCACTGGCAGCGAACCTCTCCTTTCATTACCTCACAGCCATACTGGCAGTTCGCCATGCTGCATGTTCGGGCATCTGAAACACACACACACACACACACACACACACGCACACACACCGCATACAATCACA
The DNA here is from genome assembly GCF_903798145.1 of Danio aesculapii. Lineage (NCBI taxonomy): Eukaryota > Metazoa > Chordata > Actinopteri > Cypriniformes > Danionidae > Danio > Danio aesculapii. The sequence continues at coordinate 10,880,911 of NC_079435.1, read as the reverse complement.
TATAGAAAACACAACCAACCTACAGTACAATTGATCAATTGAATCAGCAAATCATTTGCTGGAGACTCATTTGAATCAGTGAATCATTTAATCATCAGCTATGATTCTTGGAGATTTCTTTAGCCAATTGAACCATCATCCAAACAGTCATAAGGACATGCAAATGTTCTTTTCCAGGCTAATTCAAAACATTTTAATTGAGTGCATTTACTTAATTTATGCCCTGGTATTTTCAGTGTTTTTGCCATTTTCTTATAGCTACTTGCAAATTTTGTAAAGCTTAACAACTTTTTGCTGTAAATAACAGCTTTGCTTTTTGGTCTGTCCCAATATGATGAATGAGTAACTTTGGCCTTTGTGTTTCCTCATATTTATTAAACAGGAGGTCATGGCTGAACAATTTCCAGTTCAAAATGACACATTATATGAGTTCAGAGCTGCAGGTCGCCGAGGTAAACACTCGTTTCCACTTTTAGCTTCATGGCCTTGAAGGAAATGACGGGTGAAGCAGAAAATCTTGTGTTATTAGATGTGTTAGAGAGAAACAGCGCTCCACAATCTCCACTAGAGTCTCAACACAAGCATTTACACTGAGACAGAGGAGGAAAAAACACTCCAAGAGAAACAGATGCCACTGTGTTCCTGCTAATGCTGCGGGAAAACGAAAAGCTATTTTAATTATTCCCTGAAAATGAGAAGAGGGTGGATAGGTGTCTTATCAAATCTCCAAAAAACAAACAAAAAAACAATATATCAGTCCAGCCCAAGACAGACTGAAATGAATGGATGAATAAAATAAAATAAATAAATTCTTTATGATTTGTCATTTAATTTTCATAGACGGATGGAAGGAAAAAATTTAATAAAATATGTCACTTAATTTATGAATATATAAATAAATGAATAAATAAATAAATAAAAATCTTTAATCTTTGTGATTTAATTTTAATAGATGGAGGGTGGAAAAATAAAATAAAATAAAACATGATTTGTCATTTAGTTTTAATGGATGGATGGGTGATAAATAAATAAATAAATATATATATAAATAAATAAATAAATAAATTTTAAAAAGTATGATTTGTCATTTAATTTTAATAGACGGATGGGTGATAAATAAATAAATAAATAAATAAATAAATAAGTATGATTTGTTATTTAACTGTAATAGATGGCAGGGTGGAAAATAAAATAAAAAATTTCACTTAATTTAAAATAAATAAATAAATTTATGATTTGTCATTTATTTTTAATAGAAGGAAGGTGGAAAAATTTAATAAAATAAATATGATTTGTTATTTAAGTTTAATGAATGGATGAGTGATAAATAAATAAATAAATAAATAAATAAATAAATAAATAAATAAATAAATAAATATGATTTGTCATTTAATTGAATAAATTGGTGGGTGGAAAAATAAAATATGATTTGTAGTTTAATTTTAATAGATGAATGGGTGGAAAAACAAAATAAAATGTGATTTGTAACTTTAATTTTAACATTAAAATTTAACATTTTAAAATAAATAAATAAATATTATGATTTGTCACTTGATTTATAAATAAATTAATTATAATTAAATAAATAAAACATTATGATTTGCAATTTAATTTTAATAGATGGATTGAAGGAATTGTCTGTAAGAAGTATTTATAGAGTGCAGTCAGGCTTAAATATCAGTTAATGTTTTTAATGAACATATGTTTAATAAAAAATAAAAACTCTAATACATTCACTAATTAATACATAATACTAACACCTTCACATAATACTAATAATATTAAGAAAAATACTAATAAACCAAAACGATTCATGCTGGAGCACAAAGGCATCACATTAAAACCCAGAATTTCATCAATTACCATATATGGCAGATAATATAAAAAGCTGATGTCAGAGAGCTTTTGTTTTACATCCAAATAGCATCAAGTTATGAATATTTAGCTCCAGACACGCACAGCCGTGAAGTTTGTTTTCAGACGAATGTGAACAAACACTCCAAACTGTGCTTTCAGTGCTGTTTGCTGAAGTGTGAGCTTAGAAAACCACTGAAATTTTTCTCAGGAGTGAAACTGGAAGCATTTGGATCTGCACTGAGCATCAGGCAAGCACAGACACGGCCAGTCTGTGCACAGAGAAACAGCTCAAGGCCAGCAATAACACTTAGCCTTTACTGCAGGGTTGAAGTTCACAGCTTTTCTCATATTTTTTGGTGAGTCATTTGAAAAGCTCTCCGCAGGATTGAGGGACGCCCTGAGCTCCCAGGAAACATTTGTGTACCGCAGAGCAGAATCTAAAAAATAATATATGTACAAAAAAATATCCATGGAAAAAATGGTGAGACCTAACAGGGGAAGATTAAAATAAAATGAAATAAAAATATCAGGATGCAAATACTGCCATTTATTGAATACAGAAGAAAAAAAGTATTTTTAAGAAGCTTAAGGTCAGGCTACAGTGAGTGACAGTCCAAAATGACCACTACAGCCATGTGTGACGCCACCGCGGGACTAAAGGATAAGTAGAATGTTTTTAGGTGTAACAGCAGTTTGCGACAATGCCGCTAGGGGGCACAAAGGGATGGGATGCGAGTGGAAATATAGAAATATACAGCTGTAAATACCCTGCTACTTGTAAATGAAGGTAAAATAATGAAACAAGGGAATACAATGCCTTCGTAAATCATTAATAACTTGTTAACAAGCTTTATTATCATTGTAAACTTGTTAAGTGCAATGAGGATTCATTTTGAAAATTTAAATTAAAGAAATAAAAGACTACTAAAATGAAAGTACAACCATAAATAAACAAATTGCGATGGCTGAGAGAGCTTAACGTGCTGCAGTTTAAGGAAACACATGCAATTACAAAAAGCGTCAGCTAATTAAGAAAAGGTCTTGATCTGTTTGACAGCAAATCTGCTGCAAATCCTCACAACGCAAACACATTTTTAAAAGACGCGCTGCATTTTCACACAACGCAAACAAATTGATAAAACGTGCTGCATTTATTCACAACGCAAACAAATAATTAAAACACGCTGCAACACAAAAAGGATGGAACATGGAAATGTTTCAAGGGGACCCAAAAACGTGACGGACACTGCTGTGCCGTGACTAGTGCTCAGTAAAGATGTAGGTGATCTTTAAAAGGTGAGTTTTTGTTTGTTTGTTTTAATATCTCCATTCCCGTGTCTTTAGTATTTATTAGCCTAAACAACCATAGAATAAATAGCTGGGTCCGTTAGGTTTTAGGGTCTCCTTAAAAAAATTTGTTGTGAAAATTCAGCGCATTTTCTAAAATGTTTGTGTTGTGAGAAAATGCAGTGTGTTTTATTAATCTGTTTGCTTTGTGTGAAAATGCAGCACGCTTTCATAAAATGTTTACGCTGTGAAAAAATGCAGTGTGTAGTATTAATTTGTTTGTGTTGTGTGAAAATCCAGTGCGTTTTATTCATTTGTTTGCGTTGTGAATAAATGCAGCGTGTTTTATTCATTTGTTTGCGCTGTGTGAAAATGCAGCATGCTTTTGTAAAATGTTTACATTGTGAGAAAATGCAGCGCATATTATTAATTTGTTTGCAGATGAAGATCTTTCCTTAATTTGCTGGCATTTTTTGTAATTGCATGTGTTTTCTTAAATTGCAGCACGTTAAGCTCTCTCAGCCACCGTAATAAATAAATTAAAAATAAATAAATAAATAAATAAATAAAGCAGTGTTTCAGAATAAGCTGTGTCAGTTGGCATTTCTGTATGAAGTGTTGGCATGGGTTTCCTCCGGGTGCTCCGATTTCCATGGCGTATGAGTATGTGTGTGAATTTGTGTGTTTCCCAGTACTGGGTTGCAGCTGGAAGGGCATCCGCTGTGTAAAACATATGCAGGATAAGTTGGTGGTTCATTCCGTTGTGGTGACCCCTGATGAAAAAACGACTAAGCCGAATGAATGAATGAATGAATAAATAATTAAATTATATATATATATATATATATATATATATATATATATATATGTGTGTGTGTGTGTGTGTGTGTGTGTGTGTGTGTGTGTGTGTGTGTGTGTGTGTGTGTGTGTGTGTGTGTGTGTGTGTGTGTGTTTTATGCAGATATTTGTATTTTATCTTTCTACTATTAATATTTTTCTTTATAAATCTGATTTGGTGCAATACAGAACACTGAATAATTTGCTTTTAGAAGGAGAGTCTACAAAAACACACGTACAAAATAAAATGCGATCTGCAGGGATCAAATAAAAGAAACATATTTTTTTAACGCTGTTTTGAAACAACATGAAAAGCCTGTAAAATAAAACAGCCTGGCGTGTAGAAACAATATCTCCATTCTCCACATTATGATTCCCATTGCTGGTTTCCCTATCAGAGTTTTCCAGCAGTGCGTTGAAGAGCCGCAGACTGAAGCAGCATGTGAAAGTGTGTGAAACGGCAGACGGGACTCACTGGCACAGCTCCCGTCCGGCAGCAGCATGAAGCCGTTCAGACAGTAACACTTGAAGCTCCCGAATGTGTTCATGCAGCGGTGCTTACAGGGACGAGGCTTCAGGCCACACTCGTTCAGGTCTGAGAACACAAAAAAACACACACACTCAGGTTAAACAGCACCGGTCAATCCTGCAGCAATAGTGTTCTGACCGGCCAAACTTTCTCTAAACAAACCCAAACTTTAACTAGTCTCAATATTGACCTTATTCTTGACATGCGCATCTTTTTGGCTCGAAACTTTAAGTTTCATTCACTTCCATTGATTTTTAGACGTTAAAAACAGCTTGTTATGCTGCTTGATGTTGCAAACGGACACTTTGGTATTATATTATTCTACTTTTTATGTATAGTCATGGACATATTTGATTGTAGAGTAGCTATTGACTGTTTATTATTCTGCCATTTATTATTCCTAGTCATTTCTCCCATAGGCAGCTGAATCAGAAGTTCGATAACAATTCATGAAAACAAGCACACTTCCGCATTGCAGAATAAGGTCAGTAGCTTCAGCTTTTCATACTAACACACTAAAAACAAGACTCTAGAAACTTCCATTCTCTAAATATTGTGAAATATTCCACATGCTGTTCGTATAGTTATTTTTGTTTTATTTGGCAACACTGTACTTGAAGGGGCTGATCACATCGAACATACTTTTTGCGATGAGAGGCGCCTTGTTTTAATTGTTCTCTAATAGCCGTGTGTGTTTTGCATGCTGCGTATCCTTATTTTCATGCTTATTTTAACTGTCTGCTGCGCCTTCGTTTTTGCCGTTGTGCTCAGTGTGCCTGCAGTCGAAAAAAGTAAGTGCAGCGATACCTTTTATTGTTAGTGACCATATTAACAGAAATGACCTTAAAAAGGCAATACAGAAAAAAACTAAAACAGAACAAAGCATTTTTAACATCTTTAGGGCATATAATGCAGAGTTCAGACTGCATGATTTTCAAAGTAGTCATGTCACAGATGTTTTCACACTGCATGACTATCTGGGGTAGCGTTTTGTCGCTGCTTTGTTTACACTGCAAGATGGATTGGTGACAGGGGGTTTCACACTGCATGACTTTAAAATAGGAAGAATCATCGACAACTTTGTCTCGCTCCACAAACGCATGAGAAGTGACAAGGAAATAATGTGAGGTCACATAATATATCTTTTGTTACTAACTACATAAAGGGAATGAAGCCTTTAGTGGGGTAGAAAATGTACTTATTTATTCGCATAGTGATATAGAACTGTAATGCAGTTCACAACCTGCCTGGAACGACTTCATCTGTGCGTTTATTATATATACAAATTGCTCCACACCTCAGAATGCTCATCAGCCAATCAGAATCTAGCATTCAACAGCCCTGTAGTATAATCAAAACAAATAGTATTTCATTTAGTTTAAAATACTAATTTCTAGTTATCTTGACTAACAAATTCACCATTCCTAAATAACTACAAACACAAAACCAGACCTTATTAGCTGTAAATCCAAGTAAAAGGTCTTTCTTTCACCAAGTCTTATATATATATTTGAAGCCCCCATGTGTTGGATTTAGTGTAATCTGTGCTCAGCCATATATCCTGAAGTCTAGTTCGCATGGCTGATCAGCTGGGCTTCATATCTCTTATATCTAAATATTGTACACACACACACAGTCAGGTTTACAGGCCAGACACGTATCGGGATGCACTGAAAATAGATCCTCCGTGAGTGAGCTTGGCGTGGCCCAGTTCTGGCGCCATCTTTAGCACTGGGTTATGAGCGGTATGTGTTCAAGATCTGACAGCTGCATTACATTTAACCGGATGAACCGCACAACATATCAACCAGAATCGGCGAGGTTGCAGTTTCAATATGATGTACAAATAAAATTAAATTTAGATTTAGTTCACTTGATTGACGGTTTTAGCATAGTTTTTATTTTGCCACCGCATTTCCAAGAGCATTTTTATTTACTATTATGTTATTTTGGTCAGTTTTTTGGCCACTGAAAGAGCTTAATTCTGAAAACAATTATTTATACTTGCTAAGCATTTATTTATTTCAGTTAGCTTTTCATTTATCATAAAATTATTTTTTAAGTTAGTGCAAATGCATTTTGACCCATAGTTTTAGATTTAGTTTCAGTTTTTATTTCTGAAAATAAGCTTCCTAACTGGTAATGTAACAGCAGATTGTGCGCTAGGCTAGTTTTTAACACTCTAGGCTAGTTTTTAACAGCAGATGGCTCTCTAGGCTAGCTTATAACAGCAGATGGCGCTCTAGACCACTTTTATAACAGCAGATGGCACTCTAGGCTAGTTTTTGACAGTAGATGGCGTTGTAGGCTACTTTTAAACAGCAGCTGATGCTCTATGCTAGTTTTGAACGGCAGATGATGCTCTAGGCTTGTTTTTGACAGTAGATGGTGCTGTAGGCTAGTTTATAACAGCAGATGATGCTCTAGGCTTGTTTTTGACAGTAGATGGTGCTGTAGGCTAGTTTATAACAGCAGATGATGCTCTAGGCTTGTTTTTGACAGTAGATGGTGCTGTAGGCTAGTTTATAACAGCAGATAATGCTCTAGGCTAGTTTTTAACAGCAGGTGTCACTCTAGGCTAGTTTTTGACACCAGTTGGCGCTCTAGGCTAGTTTTAACAGCAGATGAAACTCTTGGCTAGTTTTTAACAGCAGATGGCGCTCTATGCCAGATATTAACAACAGATGGCGCTCTAGGCTAGTTTTTGACCCCAGATAGTGCTCTAGGCTAGTTTTTAACCATATGCAAGTCAGCTTTTTTGTCATGATATTAATATAAACACAGCTCACTGTGAACACTTGAATATAAGAAATTAATTAAACCTTTTTTAACTTAACTAAAGTTTATGTTAGGTTCACGTGGTATTTGTAAGGAATTGGATGCAAGCAGAGTACAGCTGCTTGTAAAGCATACAGCGGCATCTGCTGTTAAAAACTAAATTCAGTGATGCGTTATAAAACATCTCTGAATTAATTTCTATTTGTTTTTGCCACGGTGACGCAGTGGCGCAGTAGGTAGTGCTGTCGCCTCACAGCAAGGTCGCTGGTTCGAGCCTCGGCTGGGTCAGTTAGCGTTTCTGTTCTCCCTTCATTCGTGTGGGTTTCCTCCGGGTGCTCCGGTTACCCCACAGTCCAAACACAAGCGGTACAGGTGAATTGGCTAAGCTAAATTGTCCGTAGTGTATGAGTGTAAATGAGTGTGTATGGATGTTTCCCAGAGATGGGCTGTGGCTGGAAGGGCATCCGCTGTGTTAAACATATGCTGGATAAGTTGGTGGTTCATTCTGCTGTGACGACCCCCAGATTAATAAAGGGACTAAGCCGAAAAGAAAATGAATGAATGTTTTTGCCACAACTCTAATGGCTCGGTGCTCACTGGACTGGTGTGTTTACAGGTTTACAGGACTGTGTTTTCTGGACTCTTCTCAAGCGTTGGACTTCTACATTCTGATTGCTTTCCGCCAAACTGCATCATAGATCATTACCATAAAGTTGATATGAATTCATCTCTCCTCGATGCCCACACCAGTGAAGATGCACCACGCCACTCCTCACTGCCTGCTCTCATTGAAAATGAATGACTTCCGGCTACTTTGACACTCTCGCTGCTTTCGGTGTGAATGCACAGTAAACCTTCATCAACTTTTCACACCATGGGACACTTTGCGTGTATCTGCATGACTGAGTGGTGATTATGTGCGCGATGGCAGAATATAAAATTCACAATTAAGCAGCAACTGCTTAATGATTGGGGACAAAATTGAGAAACGTCGAACTTTCTCTACAGAATCCCCACAGTTTCAGCTACAAATCTTCTTTAATGTTCTTCTGTAAAAAAAAAAACACCTTCATTCATCGGCTGGCCTGAGGGTGAGTATAAATTACCAGCCACTCCTCATCTTTCCGTTGAACTATGAACTTTATTAGCGAACTCTCCCTTTATGAAATATGAATGAGGTTTGCAGCTCCTCAAAACTAAATCTTTAAACAGCCCTCACACACTACAGTATCCAGTCTGACATCAAATCATCTGTAAAATCCCAGAGCCTCAACACCTCTACATTTCAAGTCTATAGTATATTTCTTCAGCAGTAACTGAACTCTCAGAAAGGCGTTTAGGAAAAACCAGACAACTCGTGTTTTCTGTCGAGGGAAGGTGAAGAGGAGACGAACCCCTCGTTGGCCTTGGGCTCGCCAAAATAAAGCTGAAAACAGCAGAAATGAAATGTCACTTTCCTAGAATAGCCATACTGGACAGGAGACAGCGCTGAGCTGCAACACATGGCAAACTAATGATAAGAAATATAAAAACAGGCTAAAAAAGGCTAAATTGTCTGGTCTGGAAGGGAGAGAGCGAGGGCGTGAAGGTGTTGAAAACTGGACTAAACACATTTACACCATATGGAAGGTGTGAGCGCAGACTATTCTTGAGTTAGAAACGTGAGACACTGAGAAAAACAACGACATGTTAGCTTAAGTTTATTTAACTCTTAATGCCAACCTTTAAAAACATTCATCATTGCACAGTTATCACAGTCAGTGTTCTTTCTGTAACATCTAAAAATATTAAAGGTGATGCTTATTCGTGCTTTTCTGCATGGTTGCTAGGGTTTTAGGCATCAGTTGCTAAGGTGAATAAGTTTTAGCATGCCGGTAGGTGGCTAATTTGTTTTTCAGGATGCATTTTTATTTGCGATTTAAGTTACAACTGCAGTTTTTGTATACTTTCCCCACCATTAACTGCCCAATAATAATAATGATGATAATAATAATAATAATAATAATAATAATAATAATAATAATAATAATAATAATAAGTATTATTATTATTATTATTATTATTGTTGTTATTATTATTTAAATTAATACATAGGTTTAAAAAATACTACTACTTTAATGTTCCATTTATTGTTATTATTACTTAATAACATTACCAATGAAGATTAAATACTATATTATTTTTTCAGCCAATTAGTTTGTTAAAATATTAATATCATATTACTAATTTAATTTAATAATTATTTCATTTATTTAATTAATAATAACAATATTTTAATTTATTAATGTTATTTAAAATGATAACTTTAACATATATCAAGACATAATAATTATTTTATATGAAGAAATATTTTCATATTTTAATAATTGAGTTTTAAATACTTTTTATAATATTAATAATAGTAATAGCTAATATCAGTAGTGAAATATCTAATAAAAGTAATAATTCTACAACCTTAAACCAGAAAATGTTCTACACAAATAAAAAAGAAAGCAGTGATTTCTAAATTTACTTTGACTTTTATTTGATTGCAGACTATACAACAAACATGATTTAATGCGTTTTTCCTGATTTTTATAGATATTCCAATTTTGGTTCTTGCAACAGATTTCAAAAAAGTTGTATTAGTAAAGCATTTACCACTTTGTAATGTTGTCATTCCTTTTCACAACACTTAAAAGAAATTTAGGGACTGAAGACACCAAGTGATGAAGTGTTTCAGGTGTAATTTTGTCCCATTCTTCCTCCAAACAAGTCTTAAGGTGGGCAAAAGTGCGGGGTCTTTATTGTTGCATTTTGTGCTTCAAAATGTGCCACACATTCTCTATTGGATACAGATCGGGACTGCAGACAGGCCAGTCAAGTACCTGTATCCTCTGCAACCAAGACCTTGTAACGTGCAGAACTTGGTTTTGCATTGTCTTGTTAAAACATGCATGGAAAAGAATATTGTCTGCAATGAAATACAAGTCAAAGTAAATTTAGAAATCACTACTTCCTTTTTTATTTGTGCTTTCCATACTGTCCCAACTTTTTCTGATTTGGGGTTGTAATTAAAATGCATTAAATGTATTAAAATAAATATACGTTTGCCATTTAATTTAATACATATTAATCATTTTATTTTTGTTATTATTGATAACATATATCGAACAAAAACATACTACACACACACACACACACACACACACACACACACACACACACACACACACACACACACACACACACACACACACACACACACACACACACACACACACACACGAACAATTTGCCACCCTTTCCAAACTGATATGATCAGTGTTAAAGAATTCACAATAACTATAAGCTTTTGGCCCATGCCACTCTGCACATGTGAATAAAAAAAATAAAAACATCACAAGCAAGATTACCTCAGAGTCACAAAACAACAATAACAAACAACAACAACAACAACAACATGACAGACATTTTATAAAGATCGGTATGTGTGTTTGGAAGGTGGAGATGAGCCTGAGAAGATAAATAAGAGGTGAAAAGTGGAGACCGGTGAGAAAGAAGGAGATCAGCCGGGCAGAGGAGAGCAGATAAAAGATGATGTCCTGCTTCAGTTCAGAGACTCACACACACAGGCTGCATTTACACTGGTGCAGGTTCAAAAAATACATAATCAGAAGTAAAGCAGAGACTTTTAAAAAAGTGTGGTCTCCTTTTGGTCGCTTTATAAATGGATAGATAAAAATTGGATGTCTTTGGAAAGATGACTGTAATTTAAAATTCAATGTAATGATGTTTATTTTTATTACTAATATTATGTATTTGTATTTTTTATAGTGTTGTATTTTATTTTATTTTATTTTATCATTTATTTTAAATGTCATTTTTTTTACAAATGTTGGGGTGGGAAAGTACATTTTGAAATATCAATAAGTTAATATTCTGTACGGTTTGCTGGGTGTCATATAATTAAACTCAATAAAAACAAAGTTGAAAAAAATAATAATATGGTAATAAGCCAATAGTTTATTGTAGGAATTGATATTTAAACTTTAAGTTTAATGAAAGATTTTATCCCAGAAGTTGGGTTTGTGCATGCTTGACCAAAATTGGGCTAAAAAAACTGTTTTTTAAATTTAAATACAGTTAAGTTCATTTTTAAAACACTTTGATGATAATTATTATTCCAAAGCAGCTTTTCAAAATGCGCACATTATTAAATTATAATCCAAATCAGAAGAGTAAATGGTTGTGTATACGGCAGACAGAAGAGCAGCCAAGCATGTAGTTAACCTGCAGTCATATAATATATAGTGTACTTTAAAAAGTGATGTCTACTTTATGTACAGTTGAAGTCAGAATCATTACCCCCCTGAATTTTGTAGCCCCTCTGTTTATTTATTACCCCAATTTCTGTTTAACAGAGAGACATTTTTCACCACATTTCTAAACATAATAGTTTTAATAACTCATTTATAATAACTGATTTATTTTATCTTTGCCATGATGACAGTACAGTAAATAATATTTGACTAGATATTTTTCAAGACACTTCTATACAGCTTAAAGTGACATTTAAAGGCTTAACTTAATTAGGTTAACTAGGCAGGTTAGGGTAATTAGGCAAGTTATTGTATATCGATGGTTTGTTCTGTAGACTATCTAAAAAAATAAGGGGCTTAAATGGGCTTAAAGGGGCTGATAATTTTTACCTTAAAATGGTGTTTAAAATTAAAAACTGCTTTTATTCTGGCCGAAATAAAAACAAATAAGACTTTCTTCAGAAGAAAAAATATTATCAGACATACTGTGAAAATTTCCTTGCTCTGCTAAACATAATTTAGGAAATATTTAATAAAGAAAAAAAAATCAATGGGTGGCTAATAATTCTGACTTCAACTATATATATATATACTATAATTAATGGAATATCTGCTTTTAGAATTTTGCATGCATATCCAGTAATATAGCATCAAATAAAGATCTTTTAAAATGCTAAAAACACACTAGTGTAAACACAGCCAAAGAAAGTCTGTGTGTGTGCGTGTAGGAGAAAGAGTGCAGGGTGAACAGAACGGCCTCTTAAAGGCTTTGTGTGTGTTTCTGCCAAGGCATGCACGGCTTTTTCTCTGTGTCATTCCGGCCATGCCTGTGGAGGCTTTGGGGATCTGTTGAAGGGAAAGTGTGGATTCTGGCTGGGCTAAAGCAGACTGCAACCATGCACTCGGACGCAGGCGGCGTCCCGTAAGCAGCCTTTACAGGGATCACACGCAGAGGATTAGCTCACCCTCTGAAGGAGCCGCGATCGGCTGGTGGTCCATTGGAACAAAAACGGGAGTGTGACTGTGCCATAATGGAGGGCTAACAAAGCCCTGCTCGTCTTTAGGAGTGAGGGAAAACAGACAGATAACAGCAGACAGGACACAAATAAACAGTCATAAAACACACCTCTGAGCTGGTCGCGTTCGTTCCTGCAGGAGGAGAATAATAATGTTATTCAGTAAAAGATGATATGCAAATTAGGCGATAAAATGAGACGGCACTGCCTGTGCTTTTAAGTTTTAATGGATTCAGAGCTGAAAAATATAGGATTGATTGCTTAAAAAAAGAAAAAATGTAGGTCGTGATAATGTTTTTTCAGTTGTTTAGCTAATTCACATGAGTTCAGACGTACAAAAATTGACGATTTTTAAAAAAGAGGTGTGACACCATATACCCAATCCTCATGAGAAGAGGTGCGAATCGTACTAAAATGTATGAATGAGATCAGACAATGAGATAGCGTTGGATAATATTCATTCATATTTTCTCCTCTCACACAGATCCATCAGAAGAGAGACATTTTAGATGCGGAAAAACTCATTAGGTTTTGATTTAAAGGGCACCTATTTTACCCCTTTTTTAAGATTCAAGAGAAGTCTTTAGTGTCTCCAGAATGTTTCTGTAAAGTTTCAGCTCAAAACACCCATCAGATTATTTATTAAATCTTTCAGAATATTGGAATTTTCTGCTCTGAACACAATGTAGCTGTTTCTGTGGCCTGTGCCTTTAATGCTAGTTCTCCCCACCTACTGTTCCCATTTGCCTGTCAGAGTGTGTCTCAGTCTCCGGCTGCGTCAGATAAACAGCACAGTGACAGACATAAAGGAAGCAGATCTCACGTAATGTATACAGTGGGAACTTTACTAATGATTATTTGATGTATTTGTTGTGGAGTTAATTCAAGCCTTTCTGCAACAATGAGTCACACACACACAGAGGACACACACACACACAGCGTGTGCGTTTAACTCTGCACTGTTTTTGCATGGCAAATGTGACAGGATACCCGTTAATATCCACTGCTGTATAGACATCACTTATGTTAATGTACAAAATAGACCTGATTTAACGTCCACAAACCGGGATTGAAGTGTCTTCTTTTATAATTGTACTGACATGTGACTGTGATAAAGAATTACAGCAATTTTACCATCTTTACTTTATCACAAACATGTACTGTTTTAAAAGGTTTTTAAACCTTGAGGTGCTGATGATCACAGAGAGCGGAACAGATCTTTTAATCCATTGTTTTACGCAGGTCCTGTCTTGTTGATATGATTATGCATGTTACTGCGGAGACATGTTAAAATGCGGCTGTCAAAATTAAAACTTTTCTCAGAAGAAAATATATTATAGGAAATACTATTAAAATTTTCTTGCTCTGTTAAACGTCACTTGGGAAATATTTGAAAAATAAGAACAAGTTCATTTGTTTGTTTGTTTGTTTGCTGTTTATTCGTTCGTTTGTTCTTTTAATTACTGTTTGTTCGTTTGTTTGTTTGCTGTTTGTTTGTTCATTTGTTTGTTTGTTGTTTGTTTGTTCATTCATTTGCTGTTTGTTCATTCACTCATTCGTTTGCTGTTTGTTTGTTTGTTTGTTTGTTCATTCATTTGCTGTTTGCTTGTTTGTTTGTTTGTTTGTTTGTTTGTTCATTTGCTGTTTGCTTGTTTGTTTGTTTGTTTGCTGTTCACTTGTTCGTTCATTTGCTGTTTGTTTGTTCATTCGTTTGCTGTTTGTTTGTTTGTTCGTTCGTTTGCTGTTTGTTTGTTTGTTTATTCATTCTTTCATTTGTTCATTTGTTTGCTTGTTTGATTGTTTGTTCATTTGCTGTTTGTTTGCTTGTTAGTTTGTTCAATCGTTCGTTTGTTTGCTGTTTGTTTGTTCGTTTGTTCATTCGCTGTTTGTTCAATTGTTCATTCGTTCGTTTGCTGCTTGTTTGTTTGTTTGCTGTTTGTTTGTTTATTTATTTATTTGGTAATTTGGTAATTTATTATTTATTGATTTATTTATTTATTTATTTATTTATGTTATATGAATGAAAAAATATATATATTATTGTCCTACATATACACATTCACTTGAAAAAAATCATATAAAACCATAGATTGGATACCAGTGTGTTTTCATTATTAAGTCTATTTGAGGTTCTGATTTCTTTAAAGAAAATAGTCATGCTACATTTGTCAGTTAATAAAAACTTCAGATGTAGTTCAGTCAGACATGTAATAAAAAATTAAAGCTCGAATATTTAGTCTCAGCTGTGTAATTACATGATGAGCATCAACCATCAGGACCGGAACAATCCTGACCTCTTTCCTCCCGGAGCAGCTGACATTATTATTGGTGATGAACAAAAGCCAAAACCTAAAAACAGTGAAGAATGACTGCAGCACTTGGAATTAAAAGTATATATATAAAAGTGTATTCAAAAATACCCAGTACAGTGCCAACAACTGTCTTTGATTGACACTGAAAAAAAAAAAGAGATGAGACGGCAGTGTTTCAGAAAAATGCCAGTGCTTTACAGCCTAATTATACGATGACATGTAAAGAATTCCATATAATCCCCTCAGCTGTGCTTGGCTTTCTCACTCCAAAATAAAACACGGAGACGAAGTTTGCTTTTCAACAAAACACATTAACAGTTATTATGCCCCGCTGGCTTGCAGAAAAATCAAACATTTATGATGCAAACTTCACAGCTTTTGAACTGTTGGTCCACAGCAGAGTTTATAGGTTTGCAACAGAGGACAACATTAAAGAGATCATATTTTACAGTTATTATTTTATGTTTGCCCTGAAGACTGCGTATAATGATAGTCAAGGATTCTTGCATTAAAAACAGTCGCAGGATACTCTCGTTTTCTCTAAACCTTTTACTTTCATCCCTTTAAGTGTTTATTTTTCTAAACACTGTAATCAGGAAATGCATTATGTACATTAATAAAGGTACAAGACATATAGGAGAAAGAAATCCAATGCCATGAAGCACGGTGAAAAATACAACCAAATTAAAGTAATGAAATAACAAACAATTTATTTACAGTTTTTGGTTTTATCTATTGAAGCAATGCAAATATACTTAAATATTGAAGTATTTTGTGAGAGTACGGAATCTTGGGATTTATCTCTAATGCACAGAGATGAGTATGGCAAAAACATACATACTTGATTAATAACCTCAAAGATCACAAGTTTTAAAAGGCTTATCAGTTATTGTTATCTTTTTTCTTAGGTATTGTTTGATTGGCCACAATGTTTTCTAATGAGATTACAACGATACTTTTTAAACTTAATTTTAAGTTTATCTATGTATGTAGGACTCTTATTTTGTCACTATAGAGCGCTCAGTTAATAAAATGACATCTCATTTATTTTATCATCATCAAAAAGTTCATCATCAGACCTCAAAAATCAGGAAAAACAGATTATAAATGTATTCACACCACCAAAGAGGTCTGTTTAACTGCATCTTTTTTTAAATCAGTTTAACGTGTTTATTGTGAAATTTGCCATGTATATTGGGTAATGAGGCAACAAACATCATGTAAACTGCGGAGTATAAGTGTTTAAGGCACATTTATGCACTATGTCATACCTAGCACTTACTGTAATTTTTCTGGTGTAAAAGAGTGCCAATAAACATCTGAAACTCCCTTTCCTTCTAGCTAAAATAAACCTACCACTTCAGTTCAAAAGATAAGGAATCTACTCCTTTTTCTAAAATATTTTTTGGTCAATAAAGTATTATTACTTCTGTATTTTATTTAATGTGTGTGAGCTGCAAAGCATCAGAGAAGAGCTCATTAATATTCATAACCATTCCAAATATGGTCAAAACTGAGCTTTTCATTGTATGGGGTAATTTGTGTGGTTTTTAATGAGTATATAAATCCTTTTCTGTAAAATATTTGCACTTACCTAAGAGATATACCTATGTCGATATCAGAGAAGAGCTCATTAATATTCATAACCATTCCAAATATGGTCAAAACTGAGCTTTTTATTCAAGGGTTAATTTGTGTGGTTTTTAATGAGTATGTAAATCCTTTTCTGGAAAATATTTGCACTTATCAAAGAGACATACCTACTATGTCGATATAAAAGAACAATTTAACATATTAAATCAATGCACACTATGGCAAAAGAGGTATAAGGTCTGTTAAACAGTATTTTTTTAGCAGTTTGATGTGTATATTGTGAGATTTAGCATGTTTGTTAATAATGAGGCAACAACAACATTTAAACTGCTGAGTGTAAGTGTTCAATGCACATGTATGGACCATGTCCTATCACTTACTGTAGCTCATACTGTCATTTTTCCAGATTGAAAGAACGCCAATAAACTTTAAAAACTCCTTTTCCTTCTAGCTAAAATAAACTTCTCTACCAATTCAGCTGAAAAGATTGTCATTTAACAAGGGGTCTACTCCTTTTGTTAAAAATATTTTTTGGCCAACAAAGTATGATTATTTTATATTTCAGTGTCATGCTATGTGTGCGCGTGAGCTGTAAAGCATCAGAGAAGAGCTCATTAATATTCATAACCATTTCAAATATGGTCAAAACTGAGCTTTTCATTCTTGGGGTAATTCATGTGGTTATAAATGAGCATTCAAATCTTTTTATATTTGCACTAACCTATGAGACATACCTACTATGTCGATATCCGAGAACAATTTAACATTTTGAATCAATGCATACTATGGCAAAAGAGGTATAAAGTCTGTTAAACAGTATTTATTTTTTCAGTTTAACATGTTTATGGTGAATTTTAATGAGGTAACAAACACAAGTAAACTGTTCAGTATGTGTTTAATGCACATTTATACATCGTGTCATATCACTTAGCTCTTACTGTCATTTTTCTGGACAGAAAAAATACCAATAAACTTTAAAAGCTCCCTTTCCTTCTAGCTAAAATAAACCTTTCCACCAATTCAGCTGAATAGACTGTTATTTAACACACAGAGTCTACTCCTTTTGTTAAATATTTTTTGGCCAACAAAGTATGATTATTTTAGATTTCAGAGTGTCATGCTATGTGTGCGCGTGAGCTGCAAAGCATCAGAGAAGAGCTCATTAATATTCATAACCATTCCAAATATGGTCAAAACCGAGCTTTTCATTCTAGGGGTAATTTAAATGAGCATATAATATTTGCACTTACTTAAGAGACATACCTACTATGTGGATATCAGAGTACATTTTAACATATTGAATCAATATACTCTACGGCACCTTTAAAAACAACCACAAACAGAATAGAAGCTCACCTTAATAAAATGGTAATTCAACAAGAAAAACAAAGGCATGAGACTGGAGTGTGCATTGTTAGACACACATTCAGCAAACAGCAGATCTATCTTGACGTCTGAAAGAATTTTTTCCAATGCTTGATGGCCCCTTAATGGATTCCTGACTGGCCGCAGGAACAGCAGGTAAGCAGATTCTCATTTACAGAGACCCCCGCTGAAAATTAGCATCTTATTAAATTGATTTGATCCAGGGAGAGCGAATGCGGCTCAGTGTCACTTCACTCCTAAATGGATTAGCGCTTTAATGAGTTTATTTGTTCTGGGCAAAGATGCCCATCTGCCTCATATCATCTCCGTGACAGTGATGTTACAGTGAAGAGCAAACGCAGGCGCTGCTGACAAAATGGAGATCAAAGGAGACGAATGCTAATCGTGCTTAAAAAAATAAATTACAATTATGTCCTGGTAGAAAATCCACAGTTCAGATTCCACACATCAGTAAAGTATCAATGAGTAAACATCAGCAAGTAAACATGCTAATGAAGTTCGCAGGAGCTCTAAACAAGTCGCTTCAAATTTTGCAGTCGATTTATTCATTCATTCATTCATTCATTTTCCTTCGGCTTATTTCAGAGGTCGCCACAGCGGAATGAACTGCCAACTATTCTTCTATAGTTGCCAACTGCCAACCAAACTTCTATTTTTTTCTATTTAAAAATATATATATATATATATATTTATTATCTGTTTTTTGTCCTGTCTCTGTTATCCTGTTGCACTGTAGAAGCTCTGTCACGAAAACAAATTCCTCATATGTGTGAACATACCTGGCAATAAAGCTCTTTCTGATTCTGATTCTGATTCTATTACAGCATATGTACACAGCGGATGTCCTTCCAGCTACAACCCAGTATTGGGAAACACTCACAGACTCTCATTCACACACTCTCATGCACTACAGACAATTTTAGTTCAATAGTCAATTCACCTATAACGCATGTGTTTGGACTGTGGGGGAAACCAGAGCACCCGGAGGAAACCCACACCAACAAGGGGAGAACATGCAAACTCCACACAGAAATACCAACTGGCCCAACCAGGACTCAAACCATCGACCTTTTTGCTGTGAGGTGACAGTGCTAAAAATAGCCACTGTGCCACCCTGCAGTCGATTTATTAGACTAAAATTTCTGTGATTTTACAACCTTGTGGCTTAATGCAATATTAAAGATATATTTCGTGACATTTTGCCGCCTGCTCTTATGAGTTACACGAATCGCTGTCCTACACACCACCTGGGAGATCTGTGGCTCTGGAAACAACAAGACGACAAATGTCAACCTATGTTCAAATATATAAGTAAAAATGTCTTCAGCAAGGTTTTCTGTCATATACACGATACAACTTTAAGTGTTTAACCAGCTAAACCTTGATAATGTGATTCAAATGAAATAGTGTCATCTCAAATGCACACAACTAAGCTAGATTTAGGGACGATTCACCCAAAAAATGAACAGGTTCTCACCATTTTAATTACATACACTCAAAAAATGACTTTGCTGCTCCTTCATGTTGCCCCAACACAAACGTGTTTTGTGGAACATCTCTGAACAATGTTTTAAACCAACAGCCTTTGAGATCCATAGTAATATTGAAGTCAATGAGTTTACTCTTTAAATTATCTTCAATTGTGTTCAACAGTAGTTCAAACGAGTTATGTAACAAGTAAACAATGACAGAATTGTCATTTTTGGGTGAACTGTCGCTTTAAAGTTGATCTATTTTTCAAAATATCAAAATGTAGGCCTATTGCATATTTTAACAGCACCAGAGAGCTCAATGTTTGAACTCTTGTTGTGAAAATTAGGATAAAAAAATTGCATTATTGTTATTATGGGCAATAAACTTTGAGTGAAATGTGAAGATATATGGGTGCCACGGTGGCTCAGTGGTTAGCACTATTGCCTCACAGCAAGAAGGTCACTGCTTCAGACCAGTTGGCATTTCAGTGTGGAGTTTGCATGATCTCCCCGTGTTGGCGTGGGTTTCCTCCGGGTGCTTCGGTTTCCCCCACAGTTCAAAGACATGCTATAGGTGAATTGGGTAAACAAAATTGGACGTAGTGTATGAGGGTGTGTGTGTGTGTGAATGTGAGTGTTTATGGGTGTTTACCAGTACTAGGTTGCAGCTGGAAGGGCATCCGCTGTGTAAAACATATGCCAGAATAGTTGGCGGTTCATTCCGCTGTGGTAACCCATGATAAATAAAGAGACTAGGCCGAAGGAAAATGAATGAATGAAGGTGAAGGTATTTTAAGATTGAAAAAATGACACGCATCACCTTTAAATCCCAATTTGGCTATTTAGCTTTGTGGGTGTTATCCCACCTCATTGCCATGGATTAAGCGCTAAGCTCTTTTTCATTGTTTCTCATCGCGGTTTCTCTGCACTAATCATTTGTGGCGGATTCGTTTTATGTGAAGGTCTGGTTTACATAGGGTTTACATGTACAACAAAGTGCAAATTAAAGAGATAGTCCACATAAAATGGAAATTCTGCCATTATTTACTCATCCTCCATTGCTTTCAAACATTATTCTGCTGAACACAAAAGATATTCATGTAAAAAACAGCCATTGACTTCCAGTATTTTTATTCTTACTATTGACATAGGTGTTGTTTTCACCAACATTCTTCAGAAAATCTTGTTTTGTGTTTAACAGAAAAAAAAAATCCTTAAATGATTAAAAAATGTTTAGAACTCATTTTTTTTTGGGTGAGCTATCCCTTTAATGCAATGCACAAATAAGCAGATGTATAAATGAACGTATAAAACTGCATGCAATATATCTATAAACATGGATGGTTAATAATATTACAATATTGATCGGTAATAAATAAAGATTTACAGTATTATGTGATAAAATACAATAATATGCAAATCTCCAGCCTACATGTATGTTATGTTTTAACACATAATTATTCTAAGCACATCAATACACCCACAAACTGCTCATGCACACTCTGTTGGATTGCACATGTGATTGTAAATCTTAGCTCTGAGTGTTTCAGCTATAGATATTTTACTGTTTCTGCATCACCAAGTAGAAATACTCCTTATAGAGAGCTATCTGTAATCAAATTTCACATTACTAGATTCAAACGTCACAACATATCGACAACGATTTGACACAGGATTCAAAATAAATCATGCATATTATAAGCAATCATCAATCATTACAATATCTAGTGAAAAAAACATACAAGTGATTGGGCATCATGTGTGGGATAATTTCATTTGCATGCCGATTGTTTTGCCGTAGATCATTTCAATAAACGAAAACACTTAGCGGATTGAAAAACACTTCAGCTGCAAGTGAAACGCTTGATTATTTGAGCTGATCTTTTTAATATGCCACCCCAGGTGTTCGCGCTAACAGCACCTGTCCAAGTTAAGCACGCAATACAAATCATCCCTCTGCATGACAGTCGTCTGTCATTACCTCCAAAAAGCCAGCTGATACTTTTAATCACTTCAATCTAGCGATGCTGATAGAAACATCATCTGTTGTGAAAATAAATAAATAAATATTCCAGCAAAGTATGGTTTGTGGGGTTTGAAGGAAAAGTTTGCACTAATCTGTATCGAAAATAAAATAAAATAAAATAAAATAAAATAAAATAAAATAAATAAATAAATAAATAAATAAATAAATAAATAAATAAATAAATAAATAAATAAATAAATAAATAAATAAATAATGATGATGATGATGATGATGATGATGATGATGATGATGATGATGATGATGATAATAATAATAATAATAATAATAATAATGATAATCATAATCATAATAATAATAATAATAATAATAATAATAATAATAATAATAATAATAATGATAGTAGGCGTCATGGTGGTGCAGTCGTTAGCACAATCGCCTCACAGCAAGAAGGTTTCTGGTTTGAGCCTCGACTGGGTCAGTTGGCATTTCTGTGTGGAGTTTGCATGTTCTCCCCATGTTGGCGTGGGTTTCCTCCGGGTGCTCCGGTTTCCCCCACAAGTCCAAAGACATGTGATACAAGTGAATTGGGTAGGCTAAATTGCCTGTAGTGTATGTGTGTGAATGAGTGTGTGTGGATGTTTCCCAATGATGGGTTGCAGCTGGAAGGGTATCCGCTGGATAGGTTGGCGGTTCATTCCACTGTGGCGACCCCAGATTAATAAAGGGACTAAGCCAAAAAGAAAATGAATGAATAATAATAATAATAATAATAATAATAATGTTTATAAATATAACAGTGACCTCTCCCATATTAGTTCATAACGTTGCCAATGCATGATCACACCCAAAAAGGATGTGGAAAAATATTTGCGTACATACAGCCTAAGGGCTGCACGATATTGGAAAAATCTGACATAGCGATGTTTTGTTTTACATCGATATCTACAACTTCACTAGATTGCTCAATTTGGTATGAATTCAGGTACGGAAACTGAATAATCAAACATAAAATAGCACTTCAACAGTCTTTATTGTATAAATAATTCAATAAAATTTAACTTTCTTGACAATTTCATACAGTCACAGGCCTTAAAACACATGCAAATGATACATTTTTGCTCCATTATGGTAAAAAACATCATGTTCTGAACTGTGGCTCCACGCGCTACATTGCAGATCTTGTGATGTGACTATTGCAGATGCATACATTGCGAAACTATTAAAAATAGTTACTGTTAGAGGTGCACCAAATTTTTCGGCGACCAAAAATTTATCACGCGAAATCGATATTTCCAATATGAATAAATTCTCAAAATATGCACTAAAATAAAAGGCTATGGTGCCACAGTTCAAAACACAGGTTTCACTCTTACTACAGCATTAATCACGACACAGTCTGAATCGGCTTTCAAACCAGACACGAAAAGCACTGCGCTACAAAACCCATTCGTTTCAATGGCTTGCACCGCACAGGGGTGGTTTGTTACTGTGTCGACCAAAGCACTAGCTTTCATGCACCGTGAACAAAGATCAAACTGGCTTAATATTCTGCTCGGTGGATATTCCACTTCCCGTATACTCATCTATGGATGGAATGCACATGCTAATGGGAAAAGCATGGCAACACCAGCAAAATGACACCTTTCGACTTGTTCGCAGCCGATAAAATTTTACTATCAGTAAATTGTGGTTATTTTACTGGCTTGGTTTTTTTTAATGTGAATAAATTCAGTTTCTGGGTTACATTAAAAAAGTTGGAGTTATAAACTACTTAAATTATTTAACCAAATACTAAATAAATGTTAGAAAGCATTTCTAACACAAGAAGCATGCAGAATTTTTTGTTTCAGCCCAGATTTTTCTTTTCAATGCATCAGAATTCAGTCAGTATGCCTAAAATAATTTTAAACATGTTTGATTTATAACTTAGTTATAACTTAACTATACTTTACGTTAGTTATAACTTACTAACTTAACTAAGAATTTAGTTCACCGAGGCGTGCATTTGACTATATGTGCATTTGTATATTACACAAACAACTGAAAAAAACCAGACCCCCCTCCCCCCACGATAGTCAATGTATAATTCACACGCCGCATGAAACCACAACTCAAAGAGAAAATCGAAAAGATTCAATTGCACATTCCAGAGGGGATTGTTTTCCCTTTCCTCCCTGTCTTTTAATTACACCTTCTCCCTTTTCCCTTCCAAGGGCACACAATCCTCTGTTTAAGTCTGCCAGTTTTGGAAATGTGTGTTTTAAATCAGGGGTTATCTCTGACGCCAGTGTTCTTCTGATGAGACGACTTCAGACAGAATTTAGTCCCCCGGCTCCGTTTTATTTTCGCTACAGTGTTCTTAGGGCAGTAATTGAGATATTATCAGCTTTAAGGAAACCTCACATCCTAAATCACTATATCACTCAATATAAAAGCCCATTACTGACAATACAATGTTCAGCAGGCGACACTGACATCCAGAGCTCCTATTAAGCTGTTTTAAAAATGGCTATTTTTGCAGTGTGAATGTAGCAGGTCTGCAAAATCTCCCCTTGCAAAGTTTAATTGCATTGAATGCTTTGTTTCAATTGGCTTCAAATCTTAAAAGTGCACTATTTAAAAAGACTTCTTGGTGATAATAAAAAAGCACATTTTAATGACTGCTATTAACACTTTAGTGCACTTAAAATGCCATTTGTAATAATGTGCAATTACATTTTTACTTTAATTTACTTAAATCATTATGTTTTTGTAACTCTTTGAAGAAGCATACACTACCTGACAAAAGTCTTGTCGTCTATCCAGGTTTTAGGAACAACAAATAATAATAACTACTAGTTGATCATTTGGTATCAGAAGTGGCTTATATGAAAGGCAAAGGCCTCTAGATTACGCTTATTTTACCTAAAAAAAGTCTAGTCACTTAACAGAAATAATGTCCAGTATAGAATATAAAGTCATGGTGCAGTGGAAAAATAATTAATATTGTGTATGACTCCAATGAGCTTGAACGACTGCATTCATACATCTCTGCAATGACTCAAATAACTTATTAATAAAGTCATCTGGAATGGCAATGAAAGAGTTCTTGCAGGACTCACAGAGTTCATCAAGATTTTTTGGATTCATCTTTCATGCCTCCTTTATCTTACCCCAGACATGCTCAATAATGTTCATGTCTGGTGACTGGGCTGGCCAATCCTGGAGCACCTTGAGCTTCTTTGCTTTCAGGAACTTTGATGTGGAGGCTGAAGTATGAGAAGGAGCGCTATCCTTCTGAAGAATTTGCCCTCTCCTGTGGGTTGTAATGTAATGGCCTGCTCAAGTGTCTTGATACCTTAGGCTGTTGATGTTGCCATCCACTCTGCAGATCTGTCACACGTCCCCATACTGAATGTAACCCCAAACCATGATTTTTTTCCTTCTCCAAACTGATTTCTGTGAGAATCTCAGGTCCATGCAGGTTCCAATAGGTCTTCTGCAGTATTTGTAATGATTGGGATGATTCATCAGAAAAATCTACCTTCTGGCACTTTTCCAAATGATCAACTAGAAGTCAAGTTATTATTTACAACTGGTCTCAATGACAAGACTTTTGTCAGGTGGTGTACTTATGGTGATAAATACACTAAAGCAATTTCAATACGTTTCATTCGGACGAGCGTTCCATTCGAAGACGTCCCTCCAAA
Source organism: Danio aesculapii (assembly GCF_903798145.1). Classification (NCBI taxonomy): domain Eukaryota; kingdom Metazoa; phylum Chordata; class Actinopteri; order Cypriniformes; family Danionidae; genus Danio; species Danio aesculapii. Next base: position 10,855,867 of record NC_079435.1, on the reverse strand, counting down.
ATGGGTAAACCCTTAGAAGGGATTAGGGTATAGGGATGAATCCTTCAGAAAGGAACGCAGAGTGTGACACCAAACAAAATCCCTGCGCAGAGGATCACAGGACCTGAAGTATCCATCAGTTGTACCTTTTGATCCTTCACTCGCTAAATTCCCTCTATCTCATTTCCTTTGATATACGTCATTGATTACATTAAAGAAATGTCCACTAGTGGCGGAAATGGAATGCCCTAAACCACTTGAGCACTTGGGAACGTCACTGTTGTGACGAGGAAGTGGAACGCACTTCAAAAAGGCAATGGGGATCCCATTGAGAAAAGGGAAGAGAACTTCACGAATGGTTGTCTAAAAGTGGACTTGATTTGACACTTCAATATGGCAGCTATGACTGTTTTCACAAAGAGGGTGATTTGTTTGGAACACACCACTTGTAAATGTATTTTAAACATATACAGCATGTAGTGTTGATACTACTGGTACACTTTTTATCAAAACTTACTCCAGTATCACTCAATAATTTGAAAGATCAGTCGATTCATCGGCGTATCGTTCGCATGTCAGCTCATAGACAGACCAGCTGATCTTTGCGGCTTTAAAATGCTCCAGTTTCCCTGTATCTGTGAACAGCAGTCAACTGACGACCTTCATGGCCAATCACAGTCATTTCTGTTGAGCACATGAACACAATGGCCAATCGTGGTGTTTAAGAACGAGCTCAACATCGCTTAAATGGTAGCAGGAAATGGACATTTTTTAAAATTACAGTATCGATTGGTACCAAAACTCAATATCGTGACAACACTACTCAACATTGAATGTGCCTGATCTGATTTACTGCTGCGGGTTTACATTACCGGTGTAAAAGCACTGTGGTTCAGGTCTGTTTGCAATCCATTTGGTGTTCACTGACAGTAAAAAACAATATTATGATTATGTGTCTTGGCAATAAAGCAATGTGCTTTAAAAGGTTTATTACTACTCTGCACATGGCCCACGAACATGGGTATTTTCAAAACTGCATGGTTTGGTGATTCGTCCACAACCATACATATTTTTGGGTCACTGAAACCAATACTTTTTAAAAACTCCAGTCAGGGTGAGATTGTCAAACATGCGATGGTCTGTGTAGTCGACAAAACCAGTTTTTGGCTTGTCTGTGTCGCCATTTCCCTTGTTTTCATAATGTGCATCTCTGCAATGGCTGACGCAAACAAAATACACCATGTTGTTAGCCAACCGGAACCAAAAATAACGCATTTTTGAGGCTTCTGATTGGCCAACATGACTTTACAGTTAAGAATATATCATCATCTGTGGCTTTTGGCATGCTCTTGACATAATTTTTATGTGTTTCATGTGAACGTCTTTTTTGAAAATGTTTATGTTTACATACATAGAGATTGTTTACATACATAGAGATTTGTTTACATTGTTTACATACATAGAGATTTCTATAGAGATTTTTTTTGTAGAATAGATAAAAGTTACCACGTTTAAATTGTGTTGCTTGATCTGACCAATCAAAAAGCTTGGTAGGCAGGGTTTAGAGATACTGTATACTTGTACCAACCAGTGGTGTAGTATTACCCACCCAACCCGCCCATTCTGTTTTATAATTTTACCTGAACGTTTCAGCGAGACATCATTCAGTTAGCTTCGAAAAACCCACAAAAGTTTCTCACAGCTGCTGTGGTCGTCAGGGTGCAGAGAATGGCGCAAAATTTAAACAAAAATGCACCAATTGCAACAAATTAGGATGAGAGTAAAAAAAAAATTGGTATACAGTTAAAGGGGTAGTCTAATCAGCAAAACAAGTGAGTATACCAAGGGTATACGCAATTATTGATCCTCAGAAGTCGTAATACCCAAACAGCTAGTGGAAAATAGTCCCACTAGTATAGCCCCGACTACACCACTGGTACCAACCATGTCAGACACTGAGAGTAAAGAGCTGGTGCTGCAATGTTTTGTAACTTTGGATGTATGTAAACCTGTGAAACTAAATCAGCAAGCTTTAAAATAGAACACTAAGGGCACTTTAAACAAGACAGGCTGATTCACACGCACTTCAGCTCTTACCTTGGTTGCATGTTTTTCCTGTATAACCTGGATGGCACTTGCATTTGTTGGGTCCCACGCATTCTCCATGCTTGCATCCGTGCTGACATAGCGCTGTAGGCAAAAAGATTATCAGTATCATTTTACACCAAATGTCAGAGTCTATACAGCACACATGAAAACATGTAACAAAACACAGCCTAAGAAAAAAAATCCACTGCTCTCGCTGTGGGAAATAATCGTCTGTTCAATTAGACCTTGAGAATACTGTAGTGAGAGGTGCACAAAAACATTATTTTGGAACGCCCGGCCCCCTACATCAATAATTCATTGTTTGCCTTGGTCATTTTAATGAACCTGGGATATGCAGAGTGTACGGTCCGGCTCACTTCTGCTTTATGACTCATTACATCTCACATTTGGATTGGGAGGAAGCCCAGCGCCGTGCGGCCCCTTAAGATCTCGTCTGGGAGAAGCATCTGAGGGTTGATATGGGGTCAATTCTAACTCAGACATCTTCAAAACAGAGGCAATTCCAAAAGGCAAAAGCTAAATCCCATCACTCCTCTCAATGTCGTCAAGAGGATTCAGTGCTTAAAAGCCTGGTGCTGCTATATAACAGCACGAGAAATCGATCTATATTGTGCTAGATTAGGATATGGTGGTGCAAATCAAATTAAAGAAGTAGTCTATGACAAAGAGAGCCAAATGGTTTATTCCTAGTGATATTTTAAGTGTTATTAGTATCATTTTAAATATTATTAGTGATATATGCATCTAAACACAATCTTTTATATACAGTATATGGGTCTTCAGTGCAAATAAGACCACCAAACTATTTCCTGTAGAAAAATAGTTTCCACTTTTATATTAAGTAGTCTTAACTAATATGTACACTGAAATTAATAATTTGCGACAATATACTTTTTGTTTAAATAGATGTTTTTACATTGTACTTATGACTGATTAAATACCTGCATGTAATTACTTCTGTAATTACATTTATAATTACACTTACACCTTAACCCACCCTTAAACCTACCCATACTACTAAACCTGTGCCTAAACCTACCCATATCTCACCTCAAAGGCACCAGAAGTGTTCTGCATTACATTATGAACACAGTAAGTATATTGTATTTGTTTTTTTATTTAAGTACTTTGTAGTTAAGGCTACTTAATAAAAAGTGGAACTACAGAGTCATTTGGCTTCAAATGTTTTATTGTAATTTAAAATAAATGCTGTTATTAATGCGTGTCTCACAGACACAGTACATCAAACTGATGAGATTAAACTCATTATCATAGTAACCACAATTACAGTTGAAGGCAAAATTCATTTCACAAGTGATGTTTAATGGAGCAAGGACATTTTTTGCAGCATCCTATTGTATTTTTCTATTGGAGTAAATCTTATTTCTTTAATTAATATATATATATATATATATATATATATATATATATATATATATATATATATATATATATATATATATATATATATATATATATATATATACACACAATTGAAGTCAGAATTATTAGCCCCCCTTTTAAGTTTTTTTCCCCTTTTTTAAATATTTCCTAAATGATGTTTAACAAAGCAAGGAAACTTTTACAGTATGTCTGATAATATTTTTTCTTCTGGAGAAAGTCTTATTTGTTTTATTTCTGCTAGAATAAAAGCAGTTTTTAATATTTTAAAAACCATTTAAAAAAATTATTAGCCCCTTTAAGCTATTTTTTTTTGACTGTCTACAGAACAAACCATCCTTATAAAATAACTTGCCTAATTACCCTAACCTGCCTAGTTAACCTAATCAACCTAGTTAAGCCTTTAAATGTCACTTTGGGCTGTATAGAAGTGTCTTGAAAAATATCTAGTCAAATATTATTTACTGTCATCAAGGCAAAGATAAAATAAATCAGTTATTAGAAATGAGTTATTAAAACTATTATGTTTAGAAATGTGTTGACAAAATCTTCTCTCCGTTAAACAGAAATTGGGGGGAAAAATAAACAGG